>NW_006920884.1:205175-233037 GCF_000417875.1 Pseudozyma flocculosa PF-1
ACAGCTCCTTCGCGACCGGCGCCCGTCTCAGCCAACATGGTCAGCATCGGACGTCGATCCGGCTCGACGGGCGCCGACCGAGGTGGACGTGCCGGTGGCATGTCTGCTCGAGGGGGCGGCGGCAGCGCCGGCGGTGGCGGACGTGCCGGTTTCAGCTCGCAGAACACGATCCCACTCAACGCGCCTAACGGACCGGCCAGCTCCAGGGCTGGTCGCGATGCATCCAAGCTTCCAGGTTCCAGGGGCAGCGGTGGCGGCGGCAGCCATGGCCCTGCAGCGTCCGGCAGCGGTGGCCGAGGCGCCGTCAACGGTTCCGACGCGAAGCGTACGGCACGCGGCGCAGCTCCGGCCTCGGAGTCGGGCCAGGGCAGCGGGTCCAAGAAGTCGGTCTTCTTCGACTTCCAGATCCGGTCCGTTGACATTGACGCCATCGACTGGTCCTGGAGCGCCACCGACGATGCCTCTGACGATGACAAAGATGACGGCGAAGACGACGCGGCGGACGCATCCCGCGACGTCGAGGACAACGGCGGTGAGGCCTCGTCCACCGTTGGCGAAGAGGCTGCAGGCGGCGGTGAGGCCAAGGATGCTGGCGGAGCGGGCGCATCGGGATCCTCGGGCACGAAGGACGACTCGTCGTCCACCGCCGCTGCCGCCGGTCGCGACGAGCCTCCGCGAGGTCCGCGCAATCGCTGGAAGAAGGGCTCGGGACGGGCCAAGGGCGCCAGGGCGAAGGCGGCAAACGCAGTCTCGCCCCGGGACTCTACCCGGCTCCGCATCACCTTTGGCACTCCCGCCAACCTGGGGCCCGAGGGCGCGCCCACTGGGCCCAAGGCCGACAAGAACGCCTCGAAGAAGCAGCAGAGGAAGGCGCAGCAGCGCAAGGAGGCCGGCGCCTCGTCGCAGGGCGACTCGCAAAAGGGCGACGCCGCAGCGGGTGCCGCCGGCGAAGAGGCCAAGGCGAAGCCCGAGGGCGGCGACGCGGCCGCAGGCTCGACGAGCGCCGAGACGGCCGCCGATGCGCCGACGTCGGCAGCAGCTACCGCGACCGAGCACGGCACCGATGCGCCAAAGGTCGAGGCAGGCGTCGAATCGGGGGAGCAGGGCGGCAGCGAGGCCGACGGCCCGAGCAGGGCCGGTGACTGGAGCGCGGCGAGCAAGAGCCCTCCGCAGCATTCGGCCAACCGCGTCACGATCACGTTTGCCGGCGCGAAGAAGAGGCTGCTGATCGATGCCGACGCCGTCAAGTCGCTCAGCGTTGACCGGGCCGCGGGTCGGATCGAGGTTGTGGTGCGCGTCGTTACCGCTCCTGTCCAGCCGTCCGCGGCAGCTGTTGCATCCAAGAGCGGAAAGAAGTGGTCGGAGTGGGTCGTTTGCAAGGGCGTCCTGGTGAGTCGATGGCGGCGCACTGACCCGGCAGGCAGCCGACCGAGGAGGACACCGACGACTGACGTCCACGAGCGGTGCCTCGCCTGCCGTTTTTCTGTGCGCACAGCTCGAGAGCCGCGGCCAAGATCAGTCGGGCTACCAGGCGGTCGCACGTCACCAGATCGAGGAGGCGTGGAAGCAGGGTTCGGCCCAGCCGCCGCGCGAGGGGACCGCCGATGATGCCACCCAGGAGGGAGAGGCACCTGTGTCTGACGATACGGCCGCCGAGGACAAGGAGGGCGAACCGAAGGATGCCGAGGGCGCGCAGAAGGCGGACGGGCAGAAGACTGACGCGCAGGAGAGCGAGGGTGCAGGCGTCGACCTCGGACCTCTCGCCGACATCCCGCCGTTCTACCGCCTGCTAGCATCGCACAATGGACCGGCCGAGGATCTGGGCCACGCCGCGTCGACGATCGACGAGATGACAATCGTCGCGCACCTCGACACGGCCTCGCCGCTGCTGGTCGAGCCCACCTGGGTCAAGACGGGCGACGCCGATAGCTGCATCACGCAGCTGGCGACCTACAGCCAGCGGCCGCAGGATCACGAGTGGCACGGCAGGATCCACGTCGTCGACCCGGACCCGCCGCCGACGCTCGACTCGGTGCTCGACGAGTGGTGTACCGAGTCTTTCCTCGGGTCCGCAAAGGAGAGGAAGAGCTTCCTGGCCGAGACCGTCTCCTCTGCCTACGACGCACGCCCTCAGAACGGCTCCGAGGCGGTGCAGCGCGACGAGGAACGCGAGGCGCTCAACCGCACGCGGATCAAGGCGCTGGTCGACATTATGGGCAGGATGATCCGGAGCGCCAACGGGCCGTCTGTGTCGCTGGACGCGCTGAGCGGGCCGCTGGCTGCGGCGGCCAGGGATTCGCAGAGCAGCAGCCACAGCGTCTCGAGCCTCTGCGTGCTTGCCCTGTCTGACATGGCGCTCCGATTCTCGCAGGCGGCGGGCGTGAGCAGCGAGGAGATCCGCCGCAGCGTGTGCGAGATGATGATGCAGTTCCCCAGGACGGCCCTGTTCAAGACGCTCGACAATGTGGTGAGTAGGCGCGCTGACGGCCTCTGTCCTTCGACAGTACGTGCGGTGCGGATCGCTGACGTTGTCGGTTTCTGCTCGTTCGGTCGATCTCTGCTCTGCAGTGGAAGGAGCGTATGGAAAAGATGCGCCAGAGTGCGGCGAGCGGCGCTGGGCAGAAGCGCAAGCGGGACAAGGACCGGGAGGGCGATGACGGTGACGAAGGCGGCGACAACGACAAGACCAGAACGGCGCAGTCCACCCCGGCTCCGGCTCCGACTTCCACGTCCACTTCGACCTGGACCGCTGAGGCTGCGGGCAACGCGGCGACATCAGCATCGGCGGCGGAACAGGAGGCAAAGGTCGAGGGCGATGCCGAGGTCAAGGTCGAAGCCGAGGTCAAGGAGGAGAAGGCGGCTATGGACGAGGCCGAGACCAAGGCCGAGACTGGCAACAAGCCTGCGGCCGAGGCCGAGGTCGAGGTCAAGGACGAGACGATGCAGGAAGACAAGGCGACGGTCAAGGGCGAACCAGAGCCGCAGGGCGAGGTCGGCACGATTGAAGCTGCCCAGGACGACGAGGAGGAGGGCCAGGACCAGAACAGCAAGCCGGTTGAGGAGGCCGCCGCTGTCGGCCTTGACGCGGCAGATGGAGAGGCGACCACCCTGGCAGCTGGCGAAGATGGTGACGCCGCCACCGCCGCCGAGGTCACGGAAGAGGTTGTCGGGGGCACCAGCGGCAGCGGCGGAGGCGACGTTTCAATGACGACCGACGAGGTTGTCGAATGACGGTGCGGTGCGCCCGCCGCCCGCTGCACGCCCGACCAAGAGCGGCCCTTCTACCATCCATAGAAGCATGCAGAGAAATGACCAGTGCACACGAAACTTGTTGCGCGGTGCCCGGTGGCGAGACAAGAGAGATGGATCGCGGGCTCGAGAGTGCACGACCGAGGAGCAGACGACGACAGCGGCAGCTGGGTCAGTCTGCCGCACGTGACGCGGACCCAGCTTGGCAGCCGATTTTCGCTGTGAAAGGGCGCAGCATGGCGGTCGTCGAAGGAGGCAGCAGCAAGACTCTGATGAGGGCGGCCAGGACCGGCAGCTGCTGGACATCCACTTGGCCCCGGGCTGGCACGGCACAGAATCTTAATGGCCTCGTCGTTGTCGGTGGGAGGGGAGGAAGAGGTGGGCCGGGGAGTGAGGCGTGGCGCGCGTCGAGGGCGAGGGCGAGGGCGAGGGCGGCAGGCCTCTGGCAGGGCTGGCCAAGCGAGGCCTCGAGGCGAGCGAGTGAGCCCCTGAAAGCTCGGGCTGCGCCCCAAAGGCGCAAAACGACCGAGAGGCAGACAGAGAGCAACACACGCCCACACGCCCACGCGCGCTGGAAAACATCATCGGCCTGCGTCTGCGTCTGCGTCTGTATGTGTCTGCGCCTGCGCCCGCGACCCTGACCCTGACCCTGACCCTAGGCGTGGACTGCCTGGCCCCTATCCGCGGTGCGCCCATAGGTCCATCGATCGGCCTTTGACAAAGGCAGGGCAACGGAAAATGACGGCGGACCGCACCACTCTCTGCCCATCCTCGAGCGCTCTCTCCCGACCCGATGCTGGGCCGATGGGGGCAGCGTGGAGACGGTAGCGCGGTGGTGGGGGCAGAGAACCAGCGGGGACGGCTTTGGTGCCAGAGTGCAGGCCAGAAAGGGAAGGAGAGAGGAGGCAGGACGAGGATAGGCTCGGCCTCTGTGGCCGGGATTCCAAGCAGCAGCTCGCGCAGCCGCCCGCTGGTGCAAAGTGCCACCTCGCACGCCCCCTCGTGTCGCCCTCCCCTCCGCCTCGCACCTCCCGCCGTCATCCTCCGACTTCTCTTGTACCACCTCCCCCTCGTTCCTCGGCGCATCCTACCCTGCGCGCCCGCAACTCGACGTCGATCAACGCGGGTATTACAGCAGTGGTCACCTTACGCCCTCACCCAAATAGACGCACCACCTCGACCGACAACTGACAAACACTGCAACGACTCCAACGACGGTGCGACCAGCTGCTCTACGCCATCACACACACAGCTTATCGCCATCATCGATAGCCCGCTGCTCCGTCCAACTCGCACCCTGTGCCACGCCCCCTGCGACGACCCCAGCCTACGCCCCTGTACCACCAGCCGGCCACGCCGACGCCGACGCCGCCACCGCCTTCCCATGATGGACCAGCAGGCCAAACCGCAGCTCCCCGCTGCCAGCGCCAATGCCCGCGCCAACCCCTTTGCCTACCAGTCAAAATACCTCGAGCGATCCTCGTCCCGCAGCAGCACCGCTTCCAACTTCTCGCTCGCCAACCCGCTCGACTCGACGGCCAAGCTGCCCGGTGCCACGGGCCTGCACCACTCGGGCTCCATCCGCAAGTTCCCCATGCCCCACCGCCACACTGCCTCTCTCGACCCCGCCAGGACCGCAGAGCTGCGCAACGGCGCACACGGCATCGCCGCCTCGGGTGCACACTTTGGATCCAACGGCAGCATCGCCAGCTCCTCGTCCAACGGCTCCTCCGCCTCGCCCTCACAGGTCAGCCCGGCCACCTTCAGCCGCGCATCGTTCGCCTCGGCCCCGCGCCCCGCCGCTGCCACCTCGAGCGCCAGCAGCCGGCCCTTTTCGATGCCACCTGCCCCCCACGATTCTTCTCGCTCCTCGACCCCGACCGGGAGGAGACCAGGCTCGCCCACAAAGACACCCTTCGACCGCGCCGGCTCCCCCACAAAGGACTATGGAAGCCCTCACACTTCGCCCAAAAAGGACGACTCGTCCTGGATCCAGTCCCCCGGCACGCCCACCACCGGCAGCTTCTGGAGCTCCTCGACGTCGACCTCGGCCGCCCACCACCATGGCCCGTCCCAGCTCCATCTCGGCGGCGTCAAGGACCTCAAGCGGTCCAGCGTCGGTGCCCTGCAGCTGATGCGCGACTTTACCGCCAAGACCGAGGGTGTGTCGCCCGTCGCCAACGCCGCGGGCCACACCCGGATGACCGTCGGCCGCGCAAAGGGACACCGCACGATGAGCATCGACGGGGCCATGGGGGGCTCGCCGCACCTGCCCCCTCTCGCCACAAACGGCGCTCGTTCCGGGCTAGAGTCGACCGACGAGGAGTGGAAGAAGCCCGCCCGCCCCGGGCGGATGGAAAGCGAGGACCAGGAGGGCGAGATTGTGCTGCCGGGCATCACCACCGGCGCCGAGGACGTGGCCGGCCTCTCGGGCAGGATCCGGCTGGCCAGGCAGGGCGGCGGAGGGACCATGGCGCTTGGTCGCTCGTCGGCCACATCGTCGCTCCCCTTTTCGACGGGCAGCAAGTGGATGGACACGCAGCGCCACCTGCTCCAGGCGTACGAGTACCTCTGCCACTGCGGCGAGGCAAAGGAGTGGATGGAGCACTGCGTCGAAGAGGAGCTGGGCCACGTCGTCGACATGGAAAACGAGATGCGTGACGGCATCTTCCTTGCAAAGCTCGCCAAGAAGTTTGAGCCGGACTGCGTGCCCCGCATCTTCATCCACCCCAAGCTCCAGTACCGCCACACCGACAACATCAACCACTTCTTCGCCTTCATTGCCAAGGTTGGACTGCCCCACTTTTTCCACTTTGAGCTGACGGACCTCTACGAGAAGAAAAACTTTCCAAAGGTCGTCTACTGCATCCACGCCCTCAGGTGAGTCGGCGGCGTGCCGCGCATGGTCGCATGGTATAGACGCTGACGACCGGTCGATGTTCCTGCTCACTTCTGCCCCACCCCTCGCCCTGCCATCCTGCAGCCACGTCCTCGCGCGGCAAGGGCGCTCGCTCAAGGTCGGCAACCTCATCGGCAAGCTCGAGTTCACCGACGACCAGCTGCAGCAGACGCAAAAGGGCCTCGATGCGGCCGGCGTCGCGATGCCCAGCTTCGGCGGCGTCGGCAAGGCGCTGGCAAAGGAGATGAACGTCGAGCCGGAACCGGAGCCGGAGACGGAGCAGGAGCGCGTCGACCGCGAGCTCGCCGAGAACGCCGACGCCGTGCTGGCGCTCCAGACCGCCTGCCGCTCCTTCCTCGCCCGGCTCGACTTTGCCGACCGCCTCCAGGTCGAGATCCAGAGGCGCCGCGACGAGGAGGAGCGACGGCTCGCCGCCGAGGCCGAAGCACGTCGCCTGGCCGAGGAGGAGGAGGAGCGGCGCCGGATCGCAGAGGCCAAGGCTGCCGAGGCGCGGCGGATCGCAGAGGCCGAAGAGGCTGAGAGGCGGCGGATCGCAGAGGCCGAGGAAGCCGAGAGGCGACGGCTCGCCGAAGAGGAGAGGATCAAGGCGGCGTGGGCGCCCGTTGTGCAGGCGCAGATCCGCGGCGTGCTGGTGCGGCGGGCCCACCATCGCAAGGAGGCGGCGCTGCGGACGAGCACGCGGACGTACGTCGGCATCCAGGCCATGGTGCGGGCCAGGCTCGCGCGACAGGCGCACGCCGAGAGGGTCAAGGAGATCCACGACGACCGCAACCACGCCGCCATCGAGCGCTTCCAGGCGCGGGCCCGGGGCGCGCTGCTGCGGAAGCGCTTCTACCAAAACATCAGCGCGCTCGACCAGCACGAGGCCGGCGTCACGGGCGTGCAGGCGCAGATCCGCGGCGCGCTGGCGAGGAGAGAGTACGAGGACCGGATCATGCGGCTGGCCGAGTCGACCGAGGACGTCATCAAGCTGCAGGCGGCGTGCCGGGCGGTGCTGGCCAAGCAGAAGCTGCTCGGGACGATCCGGGGCCTGCGGTCGTCGGAGGACGCCATCGCCCAGTTCCAGGCCCACGTGCGCGGGCTGCTGGCGCGGCGCAACCACCGGCAGATGCGTTCGGCGCTGCACAAGGTCGAGGTCAAGCAGGCCGTCGGCGGGCTGCAGTCCTTCGCGCGTGCGGCGCTGGCGCGGAGGAAGCACAAGGAGCAGAAGAAGCAGCTCGACTTTGTCACGCCCGACGTGGTGGGCATCCAGGCGGCGATCCGGGGCATGCTGGTGCGTCAGGAGTACGACTGGTGGCGGAGCCACCTGGTGCAGAGCGAGCCCGTGGCGGTCCACCTCCAGTCGCTGGTGCGCGGCCTGCTGAGCCGGCGCAAGTACTTTGCGCGCCTGCGGCACTACCACGAGCACCTCGACAAGGTGGTCAAGATCCAGAGCCTCTTCCGCGGCAAGCAGCAGGGCGAGCAGTACCGCAGCCTGACGATGGGCAAGAACGTGCCCGTCGGCACCATCAAAAACTTTGGCCACCTGCTCAACGACAGCGACCACGACTTCGAGGACGAGATCGAGGTCGAGCGGCTGCGCAAGCTCGTCGTCCGCAGCATCCGCGAGAACCAGACGCTCGAGCACGACGTGTCGGAGTTGGACACCAAGATCGCCCTGCTGGTCAAGAACAAGATCGGCATCGAGGAGCTCATCAAGGCCAAGAACGAGCGCGGACTGCTGGGCCAGCGCGACGCGGCGGCCGCCATCCAGAGGCGCAACTCGGTCCTCGTCGCTGCCGGCGACCCCTTTGCCGACCAGGCGCTCGACCGGGCCGCCCGGCGCAAGCTCGAGCTGTACCAGGAGCTCTTCTACACGCTGCAGACGCGGCCAGAGTACCTGGCGCGGCTGTTTGCGCGCGTCGGCAAGCTCGAGATGTCGGACAAGCACAAGCGGCAGGTGGAGAAGATCGTCCTGACCCTCTTTGGCTACGCGCAAAAGGCGCGCGAAGAGTACCTGCTGCTCAAGCTCTTCCAGCGCTGCGTCGCCGAGGAGCTGACGTTCGTCGGCACGACGCAGGAGTTCATCCGCGGCAACGCCCAGTTCATCAAGCTCGTCGTCCAGTACAACCGCGGCGCAAAGGAGCGCAAGTACCTGCGCGACCTGCTGGCGCCGCTGGTGCGCGGCATCATGGACGACGACGCCCTCGACCTCGAGACGGACCCGTGCGCCATCTACCGCGCCACGATCAACGAGGAGGAGATGCAGACGGGCCAGGCGAGCAAGCGGCCGCTCGACGTCACGTTTCACGAGGCGCTGGCCGACCCGGCGGCGCGCACCATCTTTATCCGCCACCTCCAGGCGCTGCGCGGCACCACTGAGGCGTTCCTCGGCGCCATTCTGGGCTCGGCGCGCAAGATGCCGTTTGGCATCCGCTACATTGCGCGCGAGGTGTTCCGGGCGCTGCAGACCAAGTTCCCCAACGAGTCCGAGGACGCGCTGATCAAGGTCGTCGGCCACCTGGTCTACTACCGCTACCTCAACCCGGCCATTGTGGCGCCCGAGGGCTTCGACGTCATCGAGACGCTCGTCGGCCCCGTGCAGCGCAAGAACCTGGCCGAGGTGTCCAAGATGCTGACCCAGATCGCGGCGGGCAAGCTCTTCTCCGAGGACAACCCGTATCTGCAGCCGCTCAACGAGTACGTGTCGCAGGCGACCGAGCGCTTCTCCAAGTGGCTGTTTGCCGTCATCGACTGCAACGACGCCGAGCTGCAGTTTAGCGCCGACGAGTTCCTCGACCACACCAACCAGCAGAAGCCCGTCATCTACATTTCGCCCAACGAGATTTACTCGATGCACCTGCTGCTGCGCGACCAGGTCGACCACCTGGCGCCGCTGGCCGAGGATCCGCTGCGCGTCATCCTGTCGGAGCTGGGCAACCCTCCCGTGTCCAACACCCAGGAGCTCAACACGGCGCGCGACAGCGAGATCACCTTCGAGCTCGTCAGCCGCATGGCCAACCTCAAGGACCCTGAGGCCGAGAGCAAGGCGCTGTTTGTCGAGACCAAGCGGCTGGTGCTGGCGCTGCTCAAGGTGCAGTCGGGCAAGACGCTGGTCGACGTGTTTGTGGCGCCCGTCACCGACGTCGAGGAGCTGCAGTGGGAGGAGATTGTCTCGCTCGAGGTGGCCGCCGACCGGCAGCGGCAGCGGGGCCAGCGTCCGCCGCCGCTCCACGACACGGCGGGCGCGGCGGCGCGGCTCGAGGACGTGCGCAAGCTGTCGTTTGCCGAGCTCAAGGCGCGCACGCTGGAAAACATGCTGACGCTGGAAAAGATGGGCAAGGTGTCGCGCGCCAACGGCTACCAGGACATGCTCAACGCCATCGCCATCGACATCCGCAACAAGCACCGCAAGCGGATCCAGCGGCACAATGAGAAGCTGGCCATGAACGTGACGCTCAAGAACCTGGGCGAGAAAAAGAGCTACCTCGAGGAGCAAATCAACAGCTACCACAGCTACATTGACGCGAGCATGCAGACGATGCAGAAGAAGGGCAAGCGGCGGTTCGTGCTTCCCTTTACGCAGCAGTACTTCCACCTGCGCAACCTCAAGGCGACGGGGCGGGTGCCCAAGTTTGGCTCGTACAAGTACACGGCGCAGAAGCTGTTTGAAAAGGGCGTGCTGCTCAGCATCGACGGCTTCTCGACCAAGCAGTACGATCAGATCAACCTCACCATCTCGAGCGACGAACCCGGGCTCTTCACCATCGAGGCCAGCGTGCTCGGCGTCAGCGGCGGCAGCTGCGACCTGCGCATCGAGGACCTCCTCGAGGCCCAGTTCAACCACCAGCAGACCCTCGTCCTCATGGACGGAATGGCAAAGGTCAACTTGAACCTGATCATCCACCTTATCAACAAGAAGTTTTACGCCTGAGGGGGGGCCCCCTCCTTTCCCCGCCTTCTCCACCCTCTCCGCCCCTTGGCCATGCGCTGCGGACCTCGCTCGTCGAGGGCTCTCTGCCTCGTCTCTGCTCCTCGTCCCCGTCTTTATGTACATAGCCACCTCTCTCCCTCTCCCCCCGCTTCCGCCCGCGTCCCTCTCTCCCCTGTAATATCCTTCACGACGTCCATCATGTACGAATCATCACGCTGCTTGCTCATGTCGCGCAATCGAGGACGTGTTCGGAACGAAACGCGGCGCGGATCGGTTCCTGCCTCTGCGTGTTCGTGCATGGGCTCGGTGCGCCGCCTCGCTCCTCGACGGGCAGGCAGACGGATGATAGGAAGTCGGCTCGAGAGCGCAACTCAGCCTGGCTCTCGGGTCACCCTCCCACGGCGCCTGCTGCGGATGTGATCTCGGCGGCGCCCGCTCGAGGCTCTGGGCGCAACCGTTCCTCCAGATCTGACGGTCCTTGCAGCCGCCTCACTCGGGTGGTGGGCTCGACAGCCCTGAGGCTGCGGCGGTGAAGTCGTAGGAAGGATGTGGCGGGGCGTTGGCATCATGATTCTTCTTCGACGGTCAAAGCGCCCCGGCCGTCCCGGCCTCCGCTCGAATGGCCGGTGAGTGTGCCGCATCTCTCGATGATTCCTCTGACTGTCAAACGTCGAGCGCTTTGGCGGCCCCGCCCCCCGAGATAGGTGGGAAGGGTCGTCAGGAGCCCGAGCGACCGACGCCGCACCGTCTCGTCTGTGCAAGCGCGCTCGGCACGACGATGTCGCACACACACGCACGCGCACGCACCTCGGCAGCTCCGCGTTCCATTCCAGTGAGGGTGTGGTAGGCATCATGGTCCCGCTGGTGGAGAAACGTGGTTGAGCCTACGCCGTGCTTGTGGTCTGATGAGCGCGAGCGCGGATCAAGGGCACGAGGGCAAGGGAAATGCCAAAGTCTCGCGCGCGCGCGCGCGCGCGTCCGGTAGTTGGAAGAGCGCGTGCGGGCTACGATGCAAAGGCAGGCAGGCGTCTCCGTGGGAGCACCGCTGTGACGAGATCTGCGCATTCCAAACCAGACACGACGTCCGAGAAGACAACGCAGTGCCACGCAGCAGGTTCGCGCAGCCAGTCACGAGTAAAGTCCAGGATCGATCCGACCGATACGATGGTATTAGATTGCGTTTCGTAAGAGCTATGACGGGGGACGAGGAGAAAGGATGAAAAGAGAGTGAAGGACAGAGAGACGATGGATGGGAGTTGCAAGAGGTCCGGAGTGCACAGGAGAGAGTCGGGTGCAGAGCGACATTGCGGGGGGGAGGGACGACGTGAGACGCGTCTTGGTTTTTTTCCTCTATGGGTCGCGGAACATTGCAGGGAAGAGGGGGCTATGTACAGAGGAGGCTCGGGGACTGACTATGGAGCAAGGGGAACGTGTCCACGAGTGCTTCAAGCACCTCGCTCAGCGATTGGCAAAGCGAAGGAACTTGGAAGCCATAACCGTGAACGCGGCATTGAAAATCACAAAGGCGATGAACACGCCGATGTCTCGCCCCTTGTCGGAGGCGAAAATGTTGACGCCGTTTGCGAAATCCTGGCCGTACGAGTACTGGCAGTACCTGCAGTCGGCGGTGGCGTTGGGATCTTGGAGGTAGCCGCCGTAGGCGTCGAGGAACTGGCCTGCCCACTGGACGCACGACTGGCCAGAGGGGGGCTGGAAGGTGGCGAACTCGTTGGGTGCGCACTGGATGCGGAGGTCCTGGAGCTCGTTTCCGACGAGGCCGCCGACGAGGTAGGTGAGCGGGTTGACCCAGTACATCCAGCTCTTCCAGAAGTGGGGCATGTTGGGGTAGGGGATGGTGACGCCGCAGAAGAGGGTGGTGATGATGATGAAGAAGGGGTTGGCCAGCGACGCGATGTAGATCGACGGCGACACGGCGGCGATGGCCTGGCCCAGGGTGACGGCGAAGAGCTCGGTGCAGAGGAGCATGGCGAAGAAGTAGCCGGCGCGGTCGGAGCCCGTCTGGAAGCCGGCCGGGTAGTAGAAGAGGACAAAGTAGACGACGACGCAGGCGATGCCAAAGGGGATCTCGGAGATGAGCTGGGTGATGGCGAAGACGGTGCCGCTGTACATCTTGCTCGAGTCCTCGCGGATGTAGACGGAGCGGGCCATGATGTAGAAGGGCTCGATCTGGGCGAGGATGATGGCGGGCAGGACGCAGGCCATAAAGATGCCGAACACGCGGTACTGGAGCGAGGCGACCGTGTTGCTGAGGTTGAGGAAGCAGAGGCCCGTGATGAGGGCGATGGCGGCGTGCTGGAAGAGGCGGGTGAACTGGTAGTCGGGCTGCCTCCAGGTGCTGATCAGGGTGCGCTCGAGGACGACGCGCAGCTGCGTCATGTACGACGTGGCGTACTCGGACGCCTTGCCGCCCTGGACGTCGCCGGCGTTGCCGGAGCGCGCGCACTCGTCCTTGATGCGCGCAATCTCGGCCAGGTTCTCCTGGAAGAGGTCGCTGTCGAGGTAGATGTCGGCCCAGTCGCGCGGGCCGACGCGCTTCGTCGAGCCGGCTCCGATGGCGTCGAGCATGTACTCGGCCATGTTGACCGAGGGCGGACAGTGGGCGCCGTTGTCGGCAAAGTACTTGACAATGTGCTCGGCGTTCTGGCCGACGGGGCCAAAGTAGACGGTGCGTCCGCCGCGCTCGAGGAGCAGCAGGCGGTCAAAGTTCTCGAAGAGGAGCGCGTTGGGCTGGTGGATGGTGCAGAGGATGGCCTGGCCCGAGGCGGCGAGCTTCTTGAGGAAGCGGACGACGTTGTACGCCGTCTGTCCGTCGAGGCCCGACGTGGGCTCGTCGAGGAAGAGGAGCAGGTCCGGGCGCGCCGCCAGCTCGACGCCGATCGTGACGCGCTTGCGGTCTCCGACGCCGAGGCCAAATTCCGGGTAACCGATCATGGCGTCGGCGATGGGGGCCATCTCGAGGAGCTCGATGATGTCCTCGACGTAGGCGTCCTTGTCGGCCTTGGGCACCGAAGCCGGCTGGCGCAGGTAGGCGCTGAAGCGGAGCGCCTCGCGGACGGTGGCGGTGGCCTCGTGGATGTCCTGCTGCTCAGCGTAGCCGCAGCCGCGCTGGAACTCGACGCCGATGGGCTGCGCGTTGATGAGGCGGTCGCCGGTGATGACGCCGATGCTCTTGCGGTCGGCCAGCACGTCGAGGAGCGTCGTCTTGCCGGCGCCCGAGGCGCCCATGAGGGCCGTCAGGGTGCCCGGCTTGCAGTAGCCGTAGACGTCGTCGAGGAGCTTGCGCTTGCCGCCCTTGACGGGCACCGTGTAGGCGATCTTTTCCCAGGTGAAGGGCTTGGACTCGACGTCGATCTGCTTGCTGGCGTCCTTCTCCTTCATCGTCGAGCGCTCCTTGAGGCGGTCGTTGAGCCTCTGCTCCTCCTTGTTGGGCTTCTTGACGATGGTGAGGGCGCTGGCGAAGCGGCCGTGCTGGAAGAGCTCGATGGCGACGAGGGTGAGGGCGACGAGGCCGACAAAGAAGATGACGACGACGCCAAAGTAGAGCCAGAGCTTGTCGGTCGTGTAGCCGAAGCTGGCCTGGAGGTAGGCCGATCCGGGGACAAACTGCTGTCCGGGCGACGAGCCGAGGAGCGTGCAGACCTGGTTGGGGCCGACGTCGTTGGGGTAGACGTTCTGGCCCGGCGGGTTGCGCGGCGTGATGTAGGGGCCGACGCACGCCAGGCTGAGGTCCTTGAACTCGTTGATCATGACGGCGCTGAAGCCAAAGTAGAGCGGGTTGATGTAGGTGATCCAGAAGAGCCAGCGGTACATGCCGTCGCGCGGGATGACGTATCCGGCAAAGACGACGAGGGCCGAGATGATGATGGCCGCCAGCCGCGCCGCCACGTTGTAGTCGCGGCAGACGGTGCCAAAGATGCGGAAGAGGGCGCTCATGGCGAGGTAGGTGACGTAGACGATGATGAAGAAGGTGAAAAAGGCGCCCGCGGTGCGGCGGAGGCCGGCCATAAAGTAGATGATGATGCTGAAGATGAGGACGCGCAGGAACGAGAGCGGGATGTCGGAGAGCATCTGGGCCAGCGAGAGGGCGGCGGGGCGGTAGAAGGCGTAGTTCATCTGCTTGTACAGGATCGGGCGGCCGCCCATCTGCATCGGCAGCTCGTTGAAGGCCGTCAGCGCGTTGAAGAGGAGGCCGATGAAGAGGACACCGCCGCGGGTGAAGCCGCCGGCGGCGGTCTGGGGCAGGTTGAGGAAGACGGAGCCGGCGATGATGGCGATGGCGATGGCGGTGGCAAACGACATAAAGATGTCAAACTTGTTGCCGAGCACCATCTGGATCTGGCGGAGGGTGAGCGACTGGACCTGGCGGAAGAAGGAGACCGTGTAGATGCTCTTCTTGGAGACGCCCTTGTGCTTGTCGTCGCGGACGGCCTGGCGGAACTCTTCGGCGGCGCGGTTGTCGGCGGCCGTCTCGGCGTCAAAGGCCTGCTTCTCGGCGAGGATGTCGCGGTAGATGGACGACTCCTTGTAGACCTTTTCGAGCGCCTCGGACGTCGAGGGGACGTTGGAGGCGTCGCGGCCCTCGGCGAAGCGGTCGAGGTTGGGGTCGGTGCAGCCCGAGAGGAAGTCGGCCGTCGTCTGGCGCGGGTAGTTTTTGAAGCCGAGGTCGAGGAAGTACTGGCGCGCCTTTTCCGGCGGGCCGTAGTAGACGCAGCGGCCCTCATCGATGAGGAGGACGCGGTCAAACTGCTCGTAGATGCCCTCGCCCGCCTGGTAGAGCGAGATGAACGAAGTCAGCTGGAAGATGTCGGTCATGATGCGCATGCTCTTGGCGTAGTCGAGCGCCGTCGAGGCGTCGAGGCCGCGCGTCGAGTTGTCCCAGCTGAGCACGGCGGCGCGCGAGCACATGCCCTCGGCAATCGAGACGCGCTTGCGCTCGCCGCCCGAGACACCGCGCACCGTGGCGCTGCCGACGAGGGTGTCGGCCGTGTGCGGGATGCCGAGCATCTTGAGCATCATGTTGAGCACGTCCTTGTTGAGCTGGCTCTTGGTCTGGCCGGGCACCATCTGGCCGGGCGTCTTGAGCGACAGAGCAAAGTCGAGCGTCTGCTTGACGGTGAGCGTGGCAAAGTGCACGTCGTCCTCCTCGTTGTAGACGGCCTCGCCCTGGTAGCGCTTGCGGAACTCGGCGGCGTCGATGCCGGCGTAGCGCACCTCTCCGTTGACGCCCAGGAAGCCGGCGCGCTGGTTGGCCACCGTCTTGAGGAACGTCGAGCATCCCGAACCGGGGCGGCCCAGGACGAGCGTCATCTGGCCGGGCCGGGCGCAGCCGGTGAAGCCCTGGAGGAGCTTGCGCATCTCGGGCTTCTTGATCTTCATGTAGATCTTGAACAGCGGGCCGATGAACGTCTCGATGATGGCGTCCGGGAAGGTGCGGATGTGGAGCGACATGCTGTTGTTGCCCAGCACCTCGAGGTCCTGCCAGGAGACGCCAATGTGCTTAGCCTTGATGCCCGCCTGGCTGTTTTCCGACTGGACAGAGCGTAGGTACTGGACCAGGTCGAACTCGTCTTCATCGTCGAGCTCGCCGGACTCGAGGTCCTTTTCGCCATCGCCCTTGTCGCTGCGGGGAGATAGGGAGAGGGAGAGGGTAAAAGGGGGTTGCCGAGCACACATCGCTCGTCAGCCGACTGCCTGACCAGCTTGCCGTCGGATCATTACCGACTGCCACTCACCTGCGGACGCGGCTGTGACGGCTGAGGGTCTGCTGAAGGTTGGAGAACTGCCTCTCTGCCTGCTGCACGTCGACCTGACCTTCCTTGTCTGCGGTAGTCGTCTCCTGCATCTGCACCGACGAGTGATCCTGGTCGCTGCGGATGCCGCTGTTGGTCGTCGAGAGGGCGTCGGGGGTGCTGAGGCCGCTCGCCGGGGCGTTGGTGTCGAGCTGGCTCATGGTGTGCGGTTGGCGGGGTGCGATATGAACCGAAAAGGGATGGATATGAAGGCCGGTCGTGCCGGATCGTCGATGCCAGGGGGGGCTGCTGACCTGATGACACAGTAGTAGCCTCGCTCCTTTGGCGGCCGGTGGGCGACGGGAGCTCTGCCTCTGTCCGCGTCAGCCGGGGCGCGGATGCCACGGGCGGACGTGGGGATGGGGGCGTTTAAAGCGTGCGCTGTTGGGCAGCGAGGACGAGATGAGGTGGGGGCGACGGTGAGGTCGACTGTGCGATCCAGAGGATCGACGGCTGGGCTGGGTCGTGCTCAGGAAGTGGGCGAGATTGGTGGGGACGCTTGGAGAAAGAAGCTTCAGCAAGATGAAGCCATCGACGACCAGGGCTCCTATATAGGATTCAGGCGGAAGGTCGACAGACAGCGGGCAAAGGTACGGGTGGTCCGCGGCGTGCGTCGACACGGTGCTGCGGGCTGAGCTCGCCGGTGGTTTGGCTTTGTCAAGTCGGTCAGAGGCCCACGGCGGCAAGGCAACCAAGGGACAAAAAAAGTTCAAGCGGCGGCGGCAGCGGCAGCAGCAGCAGCAGCATGAGCTCGCCCCTGGCCGTGTCCGCTGGAACGTTTGTCCGCTGGCAATCCCGGGCCGAGAAGCGTCGGTTAGAGAGAATGTCGAGGCGGGGCTGGGTGGTGCTTCGAGAGAGCGAGGACAGGACGCACGCGGGTCGGCCGCCGAAGCCATGGCCAGGCCAGGCCAGGCAGGCCGTCGTGCCGTTGCGGGCCACAAAGGCCGCGGACCAGGCACTCGATCCGACCCGAACACCGACCGGCGCTTTGGTCCTGCCTGATCTTGTGCCGTCTGGCAGGGCTGCCTGGCCTGCTTGCTTGCTTGTGTACCGGTATGTCTTCCTCCAAGGCCACCGCCGCCGCCGCCGCAATGTTTTTCTTGCACGCGTTTGGCTGCCGTCGTGGTACCGTACGACGACGTGGGACAAGACACGTCAGGTCAGCCCGGCCCGTTCTCGGGACGCACCTCCGCCGCCCGCATCTGGACAGATGGACCGACCGACCGACCGACGAGGTAGGGTCAAGTCGCGCGCGCACAAGATCGACGCAGCCCGGCCTGCGTCTGCTCGGGCTGCAGCGGCAAAATTGGATGGCCCATCGTCTGGCCCGCTCTGATTCTGACCTCGTACGATTCATCCAAGGTGGCATCACCCACCCATTCGTCGTCGACCGCGTCCACGCCGTACGGTCAACTACACGACGGGATGATATGATGGCCCGTTCCGCCCTTCCTTGGCCACGTCCGCACAGACTCTTGATTTCGATTCGATGAGGACCCAGTGTCAGGTGGGCCTTCCCTGGCTTCTCTCGGCAGCGACGACGACGACGACGACGACGACGACGACAATTCAGCGCCCGCATCGTCCGATGTCGTACTACCCGTAGCTGTACCTGACGCTCACTCTGTCTCCCGCATCGCCAGCTCGTCAGGCAACGGCCACGCCGGCGAATACCGTAGCGCCCACGGAACGGAGGCGGTCCCTACTCACGCAGGGGTACCGCAGGAAGCCATCCTGGGACGGTGCTTCTTGGCTGCGGGCGTTGAAAAATGCCAGCCTGCCTGCGTGCCTGCCTTGGTTGTGTGTCCCTTCGTCGAAAACTGCTGCTGGCTGTATGTGAGTTGCAGATCGTTTGCCACCTGCCTGCAGCGAGGCAGCTTCGCGGGCCGGAAACCAGATCCGGCCTCCGTGGAGCAAAAGCTGGCCTGGCGGCCTTCGTCGTCGCGTCGGCACCGGACGTATGGCAGGCCAGGCCTGCCTCCACCTCTTCTCTCTGCCCATGCAGCCCAAGGGCAAAGGCACAACAGAGAGCCGTCGGAAGCTTTCGTGGCCCTTCGATGGTGGCCGGTCCATGTCTGCCATGCATACGCTCGACGACTCTTGCTCAGTAGTGACCGAGGGGGAATGGGGCGCCGGCTATCGAGTTCCGCTGCAGCGCCTGATCAGCGACACTTCTAATCTCCGCGCCCCTATCATACGCCACCATCATCGCAACCGTCTGGCTTCCGACCCTCGAGTCGAGCTAGGATACCGGCAGCAACTTGCTACCCTTCTTCCGATGGAAGAGAAAGCGGGAAAAAGCAGGGCCTTGACCTTTCCATTGTCATGCAGCCGTCTCTTGGCCTAGGCCGCCAAGCTCGACATCGTATCATACCTTGCAGAGTACCGTCTCGGACACAAGTTGGTAAAGGCATACAACCATGAGCAATCGAGGCGTACCGTGGCCATGAGGTCTGGCCTTTGACAGACGACCACAGAGCTGACCTAAGATGGCCAACGCGGACCATATGCGCAACCCCCCCGCCTCGTGGTCGGAATCTCGACGCCGAAGGGAGACCCCGAGGCCTCTTGCTGCCAAGAAGCGAGGCCTGGCCAGGGGCAGCGCAACCGTCCTCGGAGCCAAAGTTGTCGCGCGGGTCGGGCAGATCGAAGCACAAGCACAAGCAAGACCTGGCTGCATCGGAAGCCGGCGCCGGACACGTCGGAGCTCGGTTTCCGTCTCCGCTTTTCGACTTCTCGGATGGGCGCGCCCCCCCGACCTCCTGGCCTCGCCTCGATGACGTGAGCAAGGGAATGCCAAAATCATCTGGGCCTTGGCGCACGGGGGTGTCAGGATTTGCCAACGTAGCGGGCGGCCTCCTGATGCCACCTTCAGCCACGAACTGAGCCTTGGCTCGTCAGGCCATCGCACGTACGCCCCCCGTTGGACTGGGCTGGCACAGCCTTTTTTCTTGGCTTGGTGGCAACCGAACGGTCAGTCGGGAGCGCCCAACGAATGAGCTCATACAATCAATCAGAACCAGACGACGTCCCGCCGTCGTGCGGTGCTGGATTCGCTTCTTACGCTGTCGGCAACCGAAATCGAGATTCCGATGGCATCCGATGCAGCCTGGCCTCGTGGTGATCCCGACCGCACTGCATCTCGTAGGCCATTTCTCCGCACTTTGTTCGGTACGACGTCGCAGCGCCTCGCCTGCCATTCACCGCTGTCTGCGCAGCCGCGAGCGCTGCGGCGACTTCGGAACACCCTACCACTTGGCCGCCTCGTGCGACGCGCCGCGTCCCCGTTCGCCGAGGTACTGGAGGATCCACCTGAGCCTCGAGTCCTTCTTGAACCCCGTCCAGCCCTCGCGGTTGTCGTACGTCGCCGAGTCCGCGGCATGGTCGTCGTCGTGGCCGCGCCGCTCAAAGTCGCCGTCGCGCAAGACGCCATCGTCATGCTGTTGCCGCTGCCGCTGCCGCTGCTCGACCTCCTCGGCCGTCGCTTGGTCGCGCGGCGCGGGCCCAAACTTGTCCTCGACCTTTTGCCACATGGCGAGGCTCCACGCCGCGTCGTCGCCGCTCACCCTGCGTATCGCGGTGAGCAGGAAGAAGAGTTCGTGGGTCGTGGGCGCACGGCGCGCCTTGACCCAGTCCTGGCCGCGGACAGCTCGACCGGCCGCCTCGACCTGGCCCGACGACGAGAGCGGCGCCTGCGTCAGGCTCGTCGGCAGCATGGCGCTCTCGCCCGACCCGAGGATCGACTCGGCCGTCGAGCGCAGGGCGGCAGCTTCCGTCGAGTCGCCCAGCGTGCCATCGGGCAGCGTCGACGCTTCGAGTAGCTCGCTGGCCCGGCTGCCACGTTCAGCGCCCTGGCGCTCAATCTTGACCGGGCGCACCGAAAACGAGAAGCCGGGTTCCTGACTTCGTTGCGGCAAGGGCTTGATACGAAGGAAGGCCTCAAAGATCTCGCCAAACGTCTTGACGTTCCATCCGGACTGGAGAGACGACGCATCGTCCTCGTACGGCTCCCACTCGCTCCTGAGCGGGTCCTGCTCGTCGAGGTAGACGAGGCGCATCGGCCGGCCGTGCTTGGCATAGCCGCGGAAGAACGAGCTGAAGATGTCTGGGGTGGCGCGGTGGTACCGGTCCGGCCCAGGCGCGTCGTGAATGCGCACCCTGCCGTCGGCGTCTCGCCGCACCTCGACTTCAGGCGTCGAGATCATGTCCCGGAAGGTGGACAGCGCGGCGCCAAAATCGCCGGCGAACGTCTGCAGCTTGATCAGGATGGCGTACGTGATGCTGCTCGGGACAATGTGCTCGGGCAGCCGCTCCAGCGAGAGGATCCGGGCGAGGGCGTCGATGGGCTCGTCGGGCGCCGTCGACCACCTCGCAGCAGGCTTGGGGGCGGAGCCGTCGCGGTACGAGACTTGCAGCGGCGGTAGATCGGTGTCCTCGCCCTTGCCTTCGGCGCGAGAGGAGGTGGCAGCCGCCGTCCCGACCTCTTCCGAATGGCCCGCCTGCAATCGGCTGCGGCGTCGTTCAAACTCGAGCAGATTGCCGCGCATGGCATGGTAGACCCGTCCGGCCGCCTTGGCCCTGTCCCCCCTCTGGGCCGGGCCCCTCGCGCTGATGGCCCAGCGCCAGACGACGGCATTGACGTCGGCCACCTCGAGGAGATCGTCGTCCAGCATCGACTGGACCGTCTCGGCAACGGCGTCCCACCGTCCGAGCCGGCTGTGCATGTTGAGGATGATGTTGTATGTGACGCGATCCGGGCTGAGCCTCGAGACGTGCCGCATCCGGTCGAGCAGCGCGTGAAAGATCTTGACCGCCGTCTCGACCGTGTAGTCGCCTCGGTCGGCATCGACACCGAGGCGCTGCATGTTGGACGCCAGCTGGCTCGCCGAGCCGTCCTGTTCGGCGGCGGCTCCCTCGAGCGACGTCGCGCGATCGTCTTCGTCGGCGCGGTCGTAGCCCTGGTCGGCCTCGCCCTGGTTCTTGGCGCGATGGCGATGCACGCTCCGGCTGACGATGTCGAGGATCGTGTTGTACGTCGTGCGGTCCGGCGAGGGCTGCCGCTGCATCGTCCGCTGCCGCTCCAGGAACGATCGCAGGCGAGGCCCGATGACGGCCTGTCGCAGGCGGTCTGTGCCCGCATCGCGCCTCTGACGGAGATCCTGCGCGGAGCCGTGCTGGGTGGGTGCCATCGAGGTGTTGGCCACGTCGGCGCCCGCATCGAGCAGCAGCGTGAGGGCTTCGTCGACCTCTTCGGGCCCGGCGGCCCGCACGCAGCGGCCGGTATACGAGATCATGGCGTTCATGGTGCTGGCATCGAGCAGGCGATCCCACTCCTGGGCCTCGGTGGCGCAGCGGACCAGCTCGTCGCGGCGGCCCTCTTGCTCAGCCCGCTGCGAGAGGAGCAGCGCCAGGCGCCGACGCCGCCGGATCTCTTCGACCACGGTGACGAGCCTCAGCAGGCCCTCTTGCAGCCTCGGCGTGTCGCTGACCAGGCGCCGCAGCACCATCTGCGTCTCGGCCACCGTGAGCGAGGAGCGTATCGAGCCCGCCTCGAGGCCACCGCGGCCGTGGTCTGGGACGCTGCGATCCTTGGGGACCCGGATGTAGGCCTGGAAGACGGCGCCGGCGTCGCCGTACTCGAGCGCCGTGTGGAGCTGCGTTATGGCGCGCGAGCGCGAGGCGACGGCATCGGCGGCATCGCGGCGGTCGTACGAAGTCGAAGTTCCCTGGTTGAAGCCGTCCAGGCTCGAGTGCTGGAGCAGCGGCTTGACCGGGTCCAGGCGGAACAGGGCCCTGTTCGGCGTGCGCTGCGGGCGTCGACGTGGCTGCTGCTGCTCCCGTCGCGGCTGTTGCTGCTTCTGATGCTGTGGACCGGCTGATGAGCCGGGAGCGTATCGGTCGGCATGGCGCTTCCGTCTATCGTTGTCGCGGTTGCTGGCGCTGGCGCTGGCGCTGGCGTCATGGTGAGCCGATCTTTGCTGTGTGGCCAGCGGTCGAGACAGGGAAGTGGAGAGCCATGGCGCCAAGGCAAGCGCAAGGCTATCCAGTCCCGCGGCCGATGTCGCCTGAGTGGAGGATGCGGTGGCGGCCCTCTTGCCGGTTGTCAGCAGCATCTCCTGCAGAGAGGTGTCGATGGTGATGGCGGTCCAAGAAGCAGAAGGTAGCCAACGTGGTGGCAGAAAGGCGCGCGCGACTTTTCTTCCGATTTTCGCCCGCGGAAAGTCAAGCAGGGTGGACCCTGTCCCTCAAGGGCATGCAGCTGCAGCACCTTTGGGGTGCAACGTTGGCCAGCCTGCGACGGTGGTCTCCGAGGATGGCCCATTCCCGTCGCAAGGTGATGGTTGCAAAACAGCCATAGACTCAACCCAAAGCGACAAAAGAGGCTAGTCGTGTTGGTTGGGAGAGAGAGCGAAAAAAAGAAATGCCTCCTAGCCGGTTTGAACGACTGACCTCATCATGACGCATACCGGACAGCCGAAGCCGGTGTGGAATACGAGTGACGCGCTCTACCACTGAGCTAAGGAGGCCGCTGTGTTCGAGGAATCGAAAAGACCCAATATAAAGAATTTGCTAGCATTGCCTCTCGCGCCGAACTGCAGCGGATCCGGGGGTTGGGCGGCGGAAAGAGGGAAAATTCTCGCTTGCCTCACCCACGCGCAGCTGGGAGTCGGGAAGGACGGGCGGCGGCGGCGGCTGGGGGCTGCGCGAAGGATGACGGGTCGACTCAACCTCGTTGCTTGCGAGCTTGTTGGCCGCCGTCGATCATCATCACCTTCCGACCACCCCGACTTCCTACCCAGCCGCTGCTTCCCAAGCACTGCCTCCTCTGCACCCTTCCTCTCCACACGTTTTCCAACGCCGTCAAGCTGTCCAGGATGATCGCTGGAACCGCCGCTCGATCGCTGCGCACGGTCGCCTCGCGCTCCGCCAGCGCAACAGCATCCTCGTCTGCCGCCTCTTCGTCTTCCCTCGTCTGCCGATGCACCGCCGTCGCCGCTCCCGCTCGCAGCGTCTCGACGACGGCAAGACGCTCCATCTCGACCACCGTCGTCCGATCACAAGATGCCGCGCCCGTCGACCCCAAGATTGGTGGTATCGTCGACCAGATCGAGAAGCTGACGCTCCTCGAGGCTGCGGATCTCGTCTCTCAGCTCAAGGTGCGTCGGGCACCCTTGCGCCCCCCCCTCGACCCGCCGCCGCCACTCCATGATCCCATACTGACGAATCGACCCCCCTTGGCCCTCTCCCTGCCCTCGCTGGCCATGACCCCACGACGACCGCACCAGACCCGTCTCAACATTACCGAGATCGCCATGCCCGCCGCTTCGGCCGGGTCGGCTGGTGCCGCCGCCGCCGCGCCTGCCGCCGATGCCGCCGAGGCCGAGGAGGCCAAGCCCAAGGAAAAGACCGTCTTCAACCTCAAGCTCACCGGCCTCAAGGACGCCAGCGCCAAGGCCAAGGTCATCCGCGAGGTCAAGGCCATCAACACGACCATGTGAGTCGCCGCCCTTTCCCCCCGCCCGCCTCCCGCCCGCCGCCGCCACCACCCCTCACCGCCTGCTAGCAGCGCATTACTCGATTCGATGCTGACGTTCCTCGCCACGACCTGCTCCTACCCTGCTCCTGCTACCGACTATCCCCACCCCTGCCCGCAGGAACCTGGTCGAGGCCAAGAAGTTTGTCGAGTCGGCCCCGCAGGTGCTCAAGGAGGGCCTGACAAAGGAGGAGGCCGAGAAGCTGCAGAAGGCCATCGAGACCGCCGGCGGCACCGTCGAGCTCGAGTAGACGGACGGCGCACGCTGCCCTTCTCCTCCTGCCACCGCCGCATCAAGGACGCCTCAGCGATGACCTAGACCATTCGCCGCGTCCGACGGCGAAGACGGAGACAGACCCAGAGACAGAAATGCATGCCCTCAAACGGGCTGTACAGTATACGTTGCACTCGCCGCCACCGCCGAACCGTCTACATGCCCAGCCCAGCGACAGACAGTACAGAGGACAAAGCAAGAGGCGAGAGCAGGGCCCCTGACGCTCGCTGCTCGAACCCATCGTGAGGCCGCGTCTCGAGCAGCCGCAGCGACTAGGCCCAGGCATCGACACCGGAGCCGCCGACGTCCTCGTTGCGCGCGCCCTTGTTGCGCACCTCCTCCTTGCGGTGATCGCCATAGTAGGACCTCGCGACCATGTCGCGGACGTACTCGCCGATGGCCAGCGACGAAGTCAGGCCGGGACTCTCGATGCCGAGCAGGCTGATCATGGCGCCGCCGCTGCCCTCGCTCGGCGCCTGGACGTGGTGTCGCCCAACGGGTGGCGGCGTCGTCGCCGTGGTCGTCGTGGGAGATGCGGGGCCGGTGCCGGGGGCGTGCTGCCAGAGGTGCTGCGAGCCAAGGTCGCCCGAACGGTGCCAGAGAAAGGTAAAGTCCATAAAGCCGCCCTGGCCCGGTCCGATGAGCTTGGGGCGGATACCGGCGTAGTCGGGCGCCAGCCCATCGCGCGAAATGTGCGGCAGGTACTCGGTGATCTGCGAGTACATGGTGGGCAGGCGCGACTCGGAGACCGTTAGCGACTTGCGCCAAAAGTCGATGTGGTCCTCGTCGACGGCGTCCAGCGACGAAGACGAGGAATAGGAGGACGAGGAAGGTGCCGGGGGAGAGAGCCACTCGGTGTCCGGGCCGAAGCGCACGTTGCCGTCGAGGTCGAGGGTGAGGTGGGTGCCGAGCGAGGTGTGGGCGTGGGTGCCCTTGCGCGTGTCGGGCACCGGGTAGATGAGGTGCTCGACGTTGCGCGTGCCCGGTCCCTTGTACGAGGCGTAGTTGCCCTTGGCGTACCACATGGGGATGAGGGGCTCCTGCGACCCCATGGAGCCGAGGAGCGAGTTGAGCACCATGGGGCCGTTGAGGCCCGACGAGTTGACGACGACCTTTGCCAGCAGCGCGTCCGAGTCGGAAGAGGTGCCGGCGTCCGAGGTGACGGTCTGCACCACCCAGCCCTGCCGCGAGCCGTCGGTGCCCCGCTTGGCTCCCAGAGACGACGACGACGACGAAGGCGACGACGAGGCCCGGCTTGGATCGACACGGACGACGCGGGTGTCGTAGACGATTTCGGCGTTTTCAGCGTCGAGGAGCTCACGCTCGAGGCTGGCCATGAGCTCGTGGCTGCTGACGATGCCGGTGCGCTCGCTGAGGAGGGCGCAGCCGATGCTGTCTGCGAGGTCGGGTTCGAGCTGTCTGGCCTCGTCGCCGCTGAGGAGGCGTGTTGGCGGGCTGAGGGGGCCGAGGCTGTCGCAGTGCTGTTTGAGCTTGGCGAGGTAGGGCTGTGCGTAGTCGCCGCCGACGACGAGCTTCTTGGTCTGCTTGTAGGGTATCCCGAGGCGCTGGCATCGCTGGTAGATGAGTTCGCGTCCCTCGAGGCAGAGGCGGGTCTTGAGCGAGTGGCTGGGGTAGTAGAGGCCGGCGTGGATGACTTCGCTGTTGCGCGAGCTGGTCTCTTCGCCAAAGTGCCGGTGGCGCTCGACGAGGTAGGTGGACTTGTTGGGCCACCGCTTTGCGAGGGCCGCGGCGATCGAGAGGCCGACGACGCCTCCGCCGACGACGAGGTGGTCGACGGTGAGCTCTGGCTCCTTATAGGCGTAGCGCGAGCGCGAAGGCAGGGTGGCGACAAGGGGCCGGATAGCTGTCGATGCGTCGGTGGCATAGGCGCGTGGGCGAGGCGAGGGCGGCGATGATGATTTGATGGCGCCGTGTTGTCTCAGCGTCGAGGGCCCGGGCAGGGCGCTGGCCAGGCGAGGGCGGGGAGGCATGGTTGTAGGGCCGTGGCGAGGTGCCCGGTTGGAGGATCGGTGGGGACGAAGAGGGAGGCCGCCTGGGGCTATAGAGTTGCAGACGCAGCGAGCTCTCTTGATGGCTGCCTCGGAGTAGAGAGGGCCCTTTATCCGTGTTGATGGTGGCGTGTGTGCCAGAGAGAGTCTGTGCAGTGTTGCGAGGTGGCCGCCGTCGATGTCGTCGAGGTGGCCAGGGCCCGTCGGAAAGCTCCGAGGCCGGCCCTCGGCGAGTAGAGCGGCCTAACCTTCGACCTCGAGAGCGCGAGGGTGGGCCATGGCAGTCTCTCGCACGACAAAGTAGGTCGGCCCCCCTCGCCGATGCTGATTTTCTTCTGCAGCCTGGCCTGGCCGGCTCACGCCTCTGATCTCTGTCTCGCTCCATCGAAGCCTCACCTTGCTTGCTCTTCTCTGCCGCCATCGTCGTCGTCGCCGCCATTCTCGACCTACAAGCAGCCCCGCACACCTGCACTCCAACCCCCTTCGCATCTCGTTGATCTCAGTCGGCCTTCCTCCTCTCTCCCTCCCACGATGCACAGCCTCACCGCTCAGCGCGGTCTGCTGGGCGCCGTCCGCACCCAGGCACGCACCCTCACCACCTCGTCTTCCACCTTGGCACCGGCACCTGGCGCACCCACCAAATCCGCCACTCCTCCGCCTCCGTCACAGCCCAAGCCCAGCGCCGCCGCAGCCGCAGCCGCCGCCGCCGCCACCACCACCACCACCACCACCACCACCACCACCACCGCAGCACCACCACGCCGCCACCACAAAGCGCTCAGGCAGCAGGCCCGCAAAAAGGACGGCGTCCTCCGCCGCGCAATCGAGCTCTACCACCTCACGCCAAAGTTCCTCCCCACCCCGGACCCTCTGCGCCCGCTCTCGTCGTCCTCGAATCTGTCCTCGGCGGCGGGCGAGTCGGCGGCGCCACCCTCGCAGAAGGAGTACGACGCGACGCTCGACGCCATCCTCTTTGAGACGGTGCTCGACACGG
This sequence comes from Pseudozyma flocculosa PF-1, assembly GCF_000417875.1. Classification (NCBI taxonomy): domain Eukaryota; kingdom Fungi; phylum Basidiomycota; class Ustilaginomycetes; order Ustilaginales; family Ustilaginaceae; genus Pseudozyma; species Pseudozyma flocculosa. The sequence continues at coordinate 231,879 of NW_006920884.1, forward strand.
CCGCCGTGCGGCGCACCTCGTTCAACATCTCGCCCCGCGGCCTGGGAGACTACCACCGCGACCTCTCGAGCCAGGCCGCGCGGGTGCCCTCGTTTGGGAGCAGCAACGACCCGGCGGCCCAGAGCCAGCGCGACACCGAGGAGCTGGCCGACCAGCTCACCCAGGACACGTTCCTCACCAAGCGCGAGCGCGACGAGGCCGCCGCCCGCCAGGCCGCCCGCAGAGAGCGCGGCAACGTCCGCAACCCCGCGCCCCAGGGCAACCCGGCCGCCACCCTCGAGGACTTCACCGACGAGGACCTCGAAATCTACCGCAGGAGGCACGACCTCGACAGCGCCACGGCCAGCTCCAGGTACTCGGGCGCGCAGCGCATCGTCGACCTCGTCCGCAACGTGCCCGGCTCCAACGAGTGGTACAAGAACCAGGCCCTCGACACCCGCTCCGCCAGGCTGCGCGACGCCATCTTTGGCACCGTCAATGGCGAGCTTCCCGGCCTAGAGGTTGTCAGGGAGAGGGCGCAGCGGCTGCACCAACAGCAGCAGCAGCCCCAGCAGCAGGCGCAGCAGTCTTCAAAGCAGCAGCAGCAGGCAAAGCAACCGAAGCAGCAGCAGCAGCAGCAGCAGCAGCAGCAGCAGCAGCAGGCGAAACAGTCCAAGCAGCAGCAGCAGCAGCAGCCTGCAGCGAAGCAGAAGCAGCAGCAGAAGCCGGCTCCGACCAACGTCAAGGCGAGCGCATAAGGCTCAAGGCGGGCGGACCGCGGCAGGGACAGAGGAGGGCCTACGGTCAATGGCGCTGCAGGAAGCGGGCCACCGACTCCGATCGGCTAGTGATGTCCCGGCCGGATCCGTCGGCATCCCCGGATACTACTCGGAGACGGGCCGCGACCGCCTCGTCTGGCTGGTACTGAATGCGATTCACAGCGATTCACCCTACCGACAACACTCGCCCGATTGGCGTGGGGCGATCTCAGCTCGGAGGGGGACTCTCAAAGGGGCAAGATGGAGGTTTACGATGGGACCGAGAGGGGTGTGATACAGGTACAACAGAGAGAGGGAGAGAGAGGGGCATTTGCGTGCGTGCATGCGCGCAGGCGCGGCACCGATTGCCCTGCTTGCCTTGTCGGCATGAGACCCTGGAAGCTCCCTGACACGCGGCAAGG
>NW_006920884.1:233120-295485 GCF_000417875.1 Pseudozyma flocculosa PF-1
CGGTACGGTACGGTACGGTACGTACGGTCGGTACGGACGGTACGTACGCGCGNGGTGACNCGCGNCGAGCGNGNGNGNGAGGCGNGGGGGGGGGACCGGGTCCATGGAGGCCACAGGGCACGTAGATCGAGCAAGTGCAGGGGCCGGCCGGCGAGATTAGAGGAGAATGCCCAAGGATCCAGAATCACCCGTGACCGAGGGAGAAGCGAGGGGCAGGCAAAAGCGAAAGCGGGGCCTGCAGATGGACGCGTCAGAGGCGACTTTGGGCGCCGCCCGCGGGGATCGCTACTGCTGCGTCGCGACAAAGGCGGCCGTGTCGCGCGCGCTCCTCAGCTCGTCGAGGCCCTGCCGGTAGCCCACCAGGGCGGGCACCGAGTGGAGCAGCCTCGACAGGCCATCGAGGCACGTGTCGAGGTGGCCCAGCGTCGCGTTGAACTCTTCCACGTCGCGGGGCACGGCCAGCAGCTGGTCCCACACCTCGTCGTGCAGCTGCTGCGCCGCCAGCTTGAGCGCGTCAGCGAGGAGGAGCGGGTATGGGTGGCGCCAGGGCGCCGAGCCGGACTCGTCGACGGGGCTCGGCGTGCCTCGGTTCGAGCCCGGGCTGGCGCTGCTGGCCGACCAGGTGCGCTCCAGCTGGCTGCTCTCGAGGTTCATCAGCCGTGTTACCCGCGCCATCCCCATGGCCGCTTGCTTGCCCACCATGCGCCGGATTTGCGACGAGGGGGCCAGCTTGGACCGAAGCGGCGTGAAGCCGTTGGGCGGCTGGCCGAGGTTGGCCGGCTGTCCCAGGTTGGCCGGCTGTCCGAGCTTGGCATTGATCGGAGGTGACTGGCTGGAGGCAGTCTCGGGCGACCCGGCAAAGGGGTCTGCGCCAAAGATGCTCGGGGCAGCCGTCGTCGCCGGAGGCAGACCATTGACGGAAAGGTCTGCGCCGAGGCTGAGGTTGTTGAACTGCTGCACCAGGTCGACCTCCTTTTGCTCGAGATCCTTGGTGAGGCGGATAAAGTGGAGCACGCCAAGATGGATGTGCAGGACAAACATGGCTGCAGGGGAGAAACGCGCGGAGCGACAGCAAGGTAAGCGCTCGCTTTTGGTCAGCGATCACCGTCCGAGCCTGGTGGGCGGAAACTGCCTGCGAGCCACGCGCACAGCGGCGGCTACTCACACAACATGCTGCGGGCCTGTCGGGTGAATCCAAAGTAGTCGTCGAGCGCCTTGGAGATGAGCCCGTCAAAGATCGAGTGGAAGAGCCGGATCGACTCGAGCACATTGTCCACCAGCTTCTCCTTCTTGTCATTGACAAACGTGCCGCCGCCGCTGATGTAGGCGTTGATGGGCGACGTGGCAGACAGCAGCGGCGCTGAGAGCGTCTGCAGCGCATTGATTCGTCTCCAGATGTAGACCTCGACCGCGGTGCCCCACGCGATGCCCAACAGCACCACCTGCTCGCTCAGGTTGTGGGAGCCGCCGCCGAGCGAGAGGAGCGACGACGGGGTCCGGTCTCCGCCGTTGCCGTCGCTTCCCAGCAGTACGTCAAAGGGGATCGACTTGCTAATGGCGCCGGGGTTCCTCAGCAGCGCCGGGATCATGTCGCGGGCGCAGGCGGCGCGCTCCAGGATCCGCTTCGACATCTCGGTGTCGACGACGATGCCGCCATCTTCGTCGTTGCTGACCTCGTGCAGGTACGACGAACCCGTGCCCGGAAATGCGCCTGGAGGAGCTTGCCGCCCGGGCAGCAGCTCCAACGTGTCCTGGATGGCGAACAGCGCCGCGGCCGTATTGTCGGGCGACGAGGCGGACTTGGAGCTCGATGTGGGAGAGGAGCCGGTACCGTACCCGCCAAAGAGGCTCGTCTCGAGCCCAGACGGCTTGCCCAGCAGGTTGTCCTCGCGCATCACCGACTTGCGCCTCAGCGAGACGCTCGACACCGTGTCGATCAGCAAGCCGAACCATCCAAGCGATTCGGCCAGGCCTTTGAGGTCCGAGGCCATCTGCTTCTGCCGGAGCACCTGCGGGTGGTTCTGCAGGACCGGATTGCGCGACGTGTCATCGACGGCCCTCTCGAGATCCCTCGCCGCCTGGATGTACCACTCGAGATGCCGGGAGGCGGTCTCAAAAGCGAAGGCGGCATCCTCGGTGGCGTTGGTGCCCGAGTTGACGCCGCCATCGGCGAGCGCACCGGCCGGAGGCGCGGTGACGGCGAACAGGAAAAGACCAAATGCGATCCTGCACGACCTCCGCGGCGCCAGCTGCAGGAGCAGCGACCTTGCCTTTTTCCAGGCGGCCGTAGCGACGCGGTCGTGCGCCTCGATTGCCTTGGCCTCCTCCATTGTGCTCGCCGGCCCAGCTCCCGGAAAGGATCCGCCATCGAGACGGTACTGGCAGGCGTAGGCCAGCATCGCCGCCTTGACGGCCTCGTCGACCGAGGCATCGCGGCTGGACCACATCCAGCCTCCTGGGCCATTGCCGGTGAGGCTCTCGAGCCGCTCGTGGAACTCCTTGGTGGCCGTCTCGAGGGCTTCCTCTGCCTGCTGAGCGTCTGCCGCCGTCAACTTCTTCTTCTGGCCCGAGGGGAGCGCGGCCACCTTGCGGTTCCAGAGGTTCATCTCTTCGCCCAAGTGATCGAGGCCGAAGACGAGGAAGAACAAGTTGGGCTGGTGGTCCTTTTGCGGCGAGGGCGAATCGACGTGCCACGACGCCCACAGCTTCTGAGACATGTCGAGCGAGTGGCTCGCCACGGCGCGCTTGATAAAGGCGCCGAGGTCGCCCTCGGTGCGCAGGGGCGAGCACGCCCTCGACAGCCAGAGGTTGGCGTTGGGCTCGACGGTCGAGACGTAGAGGCGCATGCGGTCGGTGGTCAGCGAGAGCGAGTCGGCTCGATCGGCAAAGCGGCCGTTGGCGCCGTTCCAGGAAAGCGTCAGCGCTGTGCCATTGCTTCGTTGGATCAAGTCGCGCATCGTTGACCCGGCCTCGGATGACATCGAGCCCGAACGAACTTCGACAGGCGACTGGCCGGGCGAGACGATGCGCTTCTTGGTCGAGCCGCCCGCAGCCGGGCCGAGGCCGGTAGTGGCCTCGGCCTCCTTGATCGCCTGCGCCTGCTGTTTGCTGCATCGCACCGAGTCGGCAAAGTGCGTCGTGCACTCGATGCCCCTCCGCTGACAATTGGAGCAGACCGGGGAAGACTTTTGCCCACCCTCGGTGTCGGAAGGGTCGGCCTTCCTCTTGGCTCCCGCAGACGAGTCGGCACTGCCCCCCGCCGACTGGGTCACATCGTTGCCGTCGGCGTCGAGCTTGAGCTGGAAGTCGCAGCCCCTCTTTGACGCTCGGCACTGGTCGCAACTGATGTTCTGTCTCCGTCGCGTCCTGCGCCGCGAGGCCGGACCCGACTGCGACCCCGAGGCGCCAGGAGCACCGTTGCCGGACGCCGCCTTTGACGCGTCGTACTGGGCGAAGCCGCCGCCGTCGCTCGACCCGATGTGGAACGCATCCGAGTGCGAGCCGAGCGGCAACGAGGGCGAGGCGCCGTCGAAGGAGTGGTGACGATTAGGCAGGGTGCCGGGGCTCGGTCCATCGTGGTTCGAGGCTCGTCCGTAGTCGTCGTGGTTGGGCGGCGGTGGTGGCTGCTGGGCTGCCCAGGAGGCAATGGCGGAGTGATCGATTGGGTGGCCTTGCTGCGGCAGGTGCTGTTCGAGGGCAAAGTCGGATAGGAACGCCTCCTGGCTGGCGTCAAAGAACTGTTCGATGCCATTGCCATCGTGCTGGTGGCCGTTGAGAGGGTGTGGGTGGTGCTGCTGGGGAGGCTGGTGCGGGTCTGCGGCAAAGACGTGCTGGTACTGGTCGAGGGAGGAGAGGTTGATGGCGTCGAACATGTCGTTCTGCATCCTGTCCCGGGGTGCGAGCAGCCGGCGAGGAGCCGGTCAGCGTAGGGGTCTGCGGGTGAAGGACTCGCTCGGTGCTGGGTGCTGGGTGTTGTAATGGGACGATAGGCTGGGTTTGGGTGTGGGAAGGGGGAGGCGGGGTTGGATGCGATGGTGGCCGGCGCTTGTCGAGGGAGCTGGGGTCCGTGTGGGTTGGTGTGCGACGCTAGCAATAGAAGGAAGCAGTCTTGAGCGTGGCAGGCAGGTTGGGAGAATACAAGCTAGGCGCGAGGTGCTGGTGAATGAGCCACTACTGTGCTGCTTGCAAGGGACAAGGAGCTTAAGTCCGGTCCATGATCGTCGCCGCCGGTGGCGAGAAGAGTTCTGGCTGGCTGACGGGCTCGGTGGATTTGAACGAGGGGAGTGCCTTGCGCTGCGAGTGGGCGGATGGAGGCGGTGGCGGTGGCGGTGGCGATGACGATGGCGATGGTGGCGCTAAGAGGGATCTCGGAATGTCGGCAGGGATGGGCGACGAGGTGGTGGAGAGGGGCGAGAGGAGGGTCGACGACGTGGTAGCGCGGTAGAGAAGGCGTGAAAGGCCCGTGGCTGCCTTTGGGCGACTTGACTAGAGGGCCGAGCAGTGGAGCGCCAGGTTGGGGGGGCCCACAAGATCCAGCGGGGCAGCAGCAGGCCAGCGCCATACGCGGAGCGCCAAAGCCACCTCACCTCACCTGTGGCTGGTCTGCCTCGACTCGTCACGAGCCAGGCCGAGGGCAAGGGCAGCTGCTGGGGATGGGCGCTGACAGCCAGGCCCCCCGAGGGCCCAGCAGCAGCCTCGACCTGGCCGCGCCGCGCCGCTCTGCTCGCATGCAGCCCCACGCTTTAATTTTTTCCAAATCGGCTGGCTCGCCCCCTTTGTATTCTTATTCCGTCGATTCCCTCGTCCAGCCTCGACCAATACAACGAACGAGCTCTCTGGTTTCCAAGCTTCGGGCCCAGCTCGTCGAGGGGCAGCGGCACGGCAGAAGGGCAGGCAGGCAGGCAGGCGAGGCAGCCGCCGATTTCCCCGCATTTCTCTTTCCCTGGCCTTCTGGCACCCCAGCAACCAGCCAGCCAGCCACTCTGCTGCCAGCCATTTTTCACGGAACGAGACGCCGGTCAGCTGCTTGCCTGCCTGGCCTGGCTGGGCTCCACCCACGCCGTCTTTTTGGCCGGCCCGAATTGAGCTCGCGCGCGCGCACGGCCAAGAGCCAGCAGTCCAGCAGGCCTTTCGACGCTCGGATCGCCTACGCCTCGTCCGCCAGCCGATCTTCTTCGGCATCATCGAGACAATCAGGAGAAGGCGTCAAATGGCGGTCCGGGCGAGCTCAGAGTGGTCGACGCCACGAGCCCGCAAATGAAGACGCACGCAACGCCAGATCCAGATCCAGAGATATCGTCAGTGTCGAGGAAATAAGGTCGTTGCAAGTCGTCTGTCTGAAAACGTCGAGGTGTCATATAGGAAAAGCAGTCTCCGTCCGGACTCTTTACGAAAGGATATCAAAGAACGGCCATCGATGGCATCGTCGGCGTCGTCGACGGCCACGGCCACGGCGACGAAAACAAGACGCGGGCTCAGGTGAGGATCCTGCCGGCGTAGCCACGCAGACGCTTCGACCAGCCCTGATTCCCGCGCTCCAGGCGGCTCTTCTCCTCGTCCTCCCGGTCCAGCCGCTCGATCTCATCGAGGTGCTTGAGGTTGCGCCGGCCCGAGTCGAGGTCGATCTCGTCGAGCGTGGGGATCTTGGTCTTGTGCCACAGCTTCCACCCAAAGTAGAGGATCACCGAGACGGGCAGCACAATGTAGGCCACCACAATGTCGACCGCCTTGACCGGGTTGAGGAACGTCGTGTACCCTTGGAAAAAGGCCAGGACAATGTTGAGCACCAGCGCGAACCACGTGCCGTACGGGTAGAGGAACGCCTTGAACGGCAGGTCCTCGACCTTGTTGCCTTGACGCACCCACGCAGAGCGGAAGCGCTGCAGAGCGAGGGGAAGAGCGAGGGCACAAAGGTGGTGCGAGGGAAACATACGTTAGCCATCGCAAACGGCAAACAGGCAGGGTTGGAAGAGGGCCATTATATGGGGGAAAAGGCCATCGGAGGGGAAAGAGGGCCAGCAGAGGGGTGGAAAGAGGACAGTCGCCCATACTCACCACGTGACAAGCGCAGATGGCAGCCCAGATGACAAAGGTGGACACTCCAGAGATACTGATGATATACGAGAAGATCTTGGCGGCGCCGCCGCTGATCGAGAGGAGCGAGATGAGAGCGACGAGGTTGGTAAAGACGAGGGCGAAGATGGGCACCTTGCCAGACTTGGTCGTGTAGGCAAACAGGCGCGGCGCGCGTCCCGTGGCGCCGAGCGACTGCAGCGTGCGCGAGGCGAGGTAGAGGCTCGAGTTGCCGGCGCTGATGACGCTGATGATGATGAGCGCGTTGATGACGTGGGCGGCGGCGTTGATGCCGCCGCGCTGCAGCGCAATCGTCAGCGGCGAGGCGGCCGACTTGGACGACGCGGAGACGAGCTGCTCGTTGTCCCAAGGCACGTTCAGGCCGATAAAGAAGATGGTGCCCAGATAGAGGAACAGGATGCGGATGAAGACTGGGGAAGAGGGGGGACGAGTGCGCGCAAGGCGATGTGGATTTCCGGTCAGCAAGCGTGGCAGGCCAAGGTAGACGCGCCCTTCGAAGGCGACGGAGCATGTGCGGAACAGCGCATCCTCACCAGAGCGGATGGCAGTCGGAACGGCCTTCCTGGGGTTAGCAGCCTCGGCGGCGGCCAGGGCAGTGCTCTCGGTGCCGGCGTACAGCGTGGCGCTGACGACGAGGATCTTGGCGATGCCGTTGAGGGCGTCGATGCCGGTGCCCGCAAACGGACCGGGATCGCGGAAGTAGCGGAAGCCAATGTAGCCCAAGTTGCCCGTACCACCGACTGTCGAGGAAGGGGAGTGGAGAACAAGCAAGGCCTCGCGCCTGTCAGAAAGCCAGCCTTCAGGAAAAGCGCGCTCGCCACCAGAGAGGAAACAACGCCGACGCGTCGACTGCCACTCACCATTGATGACGATGCTCAGGATAAAGAAGACAATCAAGCCAATCACTTTGATGCTTGCAAGGACGAACTCAGCCTCGGCATATGCCAAGACTCCAAGCAAAGAAAACGCGATGAAGATCGACCAGAAGATCATGATCCAACCGCCCGTCGTCACGGCTCGGGCGGGCTCCCAGTACTGGATGACGATGGCGACGGCATTGTACTCGTTTGCGAGGATGGAGACCCAGGTCTCCCAGTACACCCAGCCGACGACGAAGCCGGCGGCGGGGTCGAGCCACTGGCCCGAATACTCGATGAAGCTGCCGCGAATCGGGAAGAGGGTGGCCATCTCTCCGAGCGCTTGCATGACCTGTCGGAGAGGTGAAGAGGCATGGCATTGCATATGTGGGCAGCAGAGGACGGTCAGCATCGGTCGAGGGAGATGAAGAGGTGGGACGGCGAAGCGAAGGTGGACGGAGATGACCACCTGCGCCTGGCGCCCGGCGCCGCTGCTCACAAAATAGACGATGAGGCCCGTGACGGCAAAGGCGATGAGGGCGCCGACGGGTCCGGCGCTGGCGAGGGCGTTGCCGGACCCGACGAGCAGGCCGGGACCGATGATGCCGCCGATGGCGAGCATGACGAGGTGCCTGCGGCCGAGGGCCCGTTTGAGCTGCTCGGGCTCGACGTCGCTGTCCTCGTCGCGGATCGAGTGGGCATCGTGCGCCTTTGGTCCCGCCTCTTCCTCGGACAGGGCGTCGGTGTGGTCCTTTGTCGGGCTGCCCTGCGTCAGCTGTTGCGCCTGCTGCTGCGCCTGCTGCTGCTGATGATCGAGGGTGTCTGTATATTGCCCCGAGCGCGGGTCTATATCCTTGGCGTACTGGTCCGCCGACGACATCCTGAAGCAAGCGATCGGTCGATGCGTGGTGTGTCGGTCTATGGGGAGTGAGGGGAGAGGGATGGCCCTTTCGAGATGAACGGGTCGAGGATCAGGGAGATGGAAGGAAGGAAGGAGGCGAGGGGGAGGGCTGGATGGTGCAACAGGCTAGGGGTGGCGAGCAGGCCAACCTCTTTGTTCCCGCACAAGCAGGGCTTCTTAGCTGCGCTCGGCGCTGCATCGAGATGGGCGGTCTGTGTACCTGCACATGGGCGGAGCGCCTCTGCTGGCGGTCCCCGAGTCGCCCGTGCTGCTAAACATGGAAAGCCCATGTGGCCACGGAAGGGACAGGAGGGCTGGGGTGCCTGCTCGTCGCCTGGCCATCCTGTTTCGTCTGCGACCGCTTGCGAGGGCCGCTTCGCCGGCAAAGGGTGGATGGGTGCTCGCGAGCACGCGAAGAGAGGCCGAGGTGTGGCAACAGACCACGACGGGATCTTTGTGCGAGCCGGCCAGCCTCTGCCCGGTGGCCTGCGTGCTTTGCCTGCTCGCGAGCAAAGCAGAACACCTAAGGCAAGATGCATGCAGGTCGAAGGGGTCCTTGCCGAGAACAGGCCAGCAGCCAGCAGACGACAACCAAGACGGGAAAAGCACAGCAAAGCCAAGCGACTGACTGGCGGATGAGCTGCCTGCCCGTCGACGGCTTCGCGGCGCCAAAGGTTTTTTCTCCGCGACCTCGTCCGCACGCGCCGTGCTGCCTTGGATCTCTATCCGACGTGAGAGCATGCCCTGGACGTGGCAGCATGCCCTGGACGTGGCAGCAGAGCAACACGGGCTGGCAGTTGGCATCGGAGAAGGAAACAAAATGCCATCTGTGTCCATTCCCATGGGGGCCAAAGGCTGCGGTGGACAGGGAGCTGGCGCGAGAGCAGGTGCTACCTACGACGGCTGATCATCTGTTCTCGCTCTGGCTCAGCAGCCGTCCTGTCGACCAGCTTGCAGCCTCCACACAAGGAAGAAGGCCACACACAACGAGCGACCCGAAAAGTTTTTCAGAATCGCCGCCGCCGCCACCCACCTGATCTCGAAGCAGCTGCCTCTCATTCAACGCCTGTCACCAAAGGACGTGAGAGCAGGCAGGCAAGCAGCCGCAGGACGTGGAAAAAGTTTTTGGAATCAAGTCGAGCCGCTCGTGGAAGGTACGGCAGGGTGTTGCGACGACCCGAGATCGTGGCACGAATTGGCGCAAGGCCGACGAACGAGGTGGTGTCGGTGGGGTGGATGAAAGGGGGGTGGCGAGGCACGGGGGAAGAGCTGGATGAGCCAATCACGCCATTTCGCATGATGGTGAAGCAAGCAGCGAGATCTTCAACGACATACAGCTCGAGGTGGGCAGGCAGAGAAGATGGACGGCCGCGCGGAGTACGGCGGCCGGGCGAGTGTGTTGGGAGCGGGAAAGTCGGGTCGGACCCCTTTGGACGCCGCCTGGCCGGCCGCGGGTCCCGCTTCGATGCGCGGACCTCGTGCGGTCGCCGTCGGCAGGTACGGTCATCTCTTCTTGGCATCCCGCCCCAGGAGCAGCACTGCACGACCGTGAAACGGAGCGCAGACGGCCCCCTCCTGACACGCTCATCATCTCGCACAGTGACCAGCGATAGCCGGCAATAACAAGAAGGCACATGACTTGTCGTGGCTGTGATGCCAGGCCATGCCATGCTATGCCGCAGAGAGGCGGGGATCGACGACCCTCACCTTTCCGGCTTCCGGCACGCTCTCGACCCGACAGAGAGGAGCAAGAGAGGGACATCTCCTCTGCCCCTGGGCTTTGCCGAATGGTGGCCCGCCCGCACGCCGCGTAGCCATGGATCAACGCTCTTACCCTCCGCCTCCGCGCAGCCTGGCTCAGCAAACAGACCAAGGACATCCGCAGCGTACACGACTCCGTGTTTCCACAGAGTGCGCGGTGGCGCCGTAGCCAAGCGGACGATCACCGCCTCTCGTCCAGACGCCTGGATCGTGCACCGAGTGCCGCGCGTCAACCTCGTCTGCGCCAGTATGGGCCATGACCTTGCGATCGGGGCCAAGCGAGAGTCAACGCGACGGCCGACAGTCCAGAGAGCCAAAATGCAAACCAGGGCCGAATGGGCGAGCTGGTGGTGGTGTGACGTTGTATATCGTTGTGCGAGGTTGCGAGGAGAACAAGGACCGGAAAGGCTGACCCGGGACCACCGTAGAGAGAGATTCAAGGTGAAGCGAGGTGAAGCGAGGAGGAGGAGGAGGAGAACGACGACTGGCCTAGACATACACATGGTTCGGACGAGAAAGGAGGCGTGGGGAAAGCGGGTCGCACGCATGCTCGGCGGCGTGCCGTTCGGCGCACTGGCCGGCGGCAAGAATTGATCGTAGTCGACCTAAAGCAGGCCCAGCCGGAAAGCGAGTGATGCTGCCGGCGGCCCTGGAAAGCAGCCGCGGAACGGCTCACATCGCCAGCTCGGCCTGCAGCGCACGGAGCTCGGCGTCGTCGTCGTCCTCGACGGCGGCCTGCCTGCGTTCCGGCCCGCTCGAGACGCGCGAAGGGCCAGAGGTGATGGCGGGCGAGTGCAGCGGCACAGAGTCGGCGCCGACCAGTCTGCTGTTGAGCTCGTCCTGCTCGAGCTCCTCGAGCTCGTTCTGCAGCTCGTCCTGCGGTGTAGGCAGAGAAGCACGGTGCGGCGGGACGATAGAAATGCGTTCGACACGGTCAGCCGGCTGTACTCGGTGGGGCGCTGCGACCGACGCCGGAGGTCGGGACCGTCTCAACTCACCTCGTCGAGGTCGTGGCCCATGTTGACCGGATTCGAGATGGCTTCCGAGATCTCGTTTGTGATGTCCATCTGCTCCCGGATCGAGTCCATTGTCGCGTCGACCTTGTCGATGTCCCTGCGAGAAGAGTCAAAGTGCGAGGGTGGAGGGAAGGAGGAAAGGGAGAAGGGAAACGGAGGAGGATGCCAGTGTCAGCCGGGCACCTGCGGTTGCGTCTCGCTGGGGCCAGCCGTGGTCCGTGAGCTGCCGGGACCAGAAGAGATGCCCACATGCTGCCGTGGATCGACTTGAGTGCCGCTGCTCCCTGCCTCATTGCCTGCATCGTCTCGAAGTTCATGTTTGCGCTCTCGATGGCGTTGACCTGGGTCTCGAGCGTCATCCGCGTGCCTGCGATTTTGTCGAGCTCGTTTTCGTAGACCTTCTTCTGCCTTAGCGCCGCCTGGGCCGCTACAGGGGGCGATGGGTGGGTGCGTAGGGATCAGGGGTTAGCGTGCGCCGTCCAAAGATGCGGCGGGCTCGCCTTGCCCCTTTGCAGGGGAGGTGGGACGGCAGGGGAGGCGGCAGTGGCTTACCTCGCTTGTTTGTGGATACGTTTGCCTTTGCCTTTCTGAGCTCGTCTTCGATCTTCTTGTTGAGGTGCTCCTCTTTCTTTTCGAGCATGAGGAGCTGGCTCCGCAGCCCGACGATCGCATCGCGGGCATTGTTCTTGTTGTCCTTCTTGCCGACGATCCAGGATGTCCAGCTCGACATGGTGGGCGACGGCAGGGACGAAGGGAGGGAGGCCTCGATGAGGGTGTGCGAGAGGGGATGTGTGGAGTCTGGCGGGGGCGAGTCGTCGCAGGTGCAGTGTTGGTAGATCGAGGGCCTTGGCGAGGGGCTAGCTTGGGATGTGCCGGCGCCGGTGCTTTGGGAGTCTGAAAGCGTTACGATGGGTGCTGAGGCCTGCCTGAAGCGTCGGTGCCGAGGGGATGCAGGTGAGGATGGCTGAGGCGACTGCTGAGGGTGAGAGTGAGGGTCAGGGTGAGGGCGAGTGCGGGTGCGAATGCGAATGCGAGATTTGTTGCTGTCGAAGGGAGATGGTGGTGATGGACTGGTGGCTGGCAGCCGTGAGGATAAGGTCGAGTGGAGAAGGCGAGGCGCAGGCAGACGGAGAGAGGTTGAGAGAGAGCGAGCGAGCGAGCGACCCTGGCCCAGCCTCGGTTTGAGCTCAGCCTTGGCCCGAATTCAAATGCGCCGGGGGGGATTTGTATTCCCCAACCCAACAGGTGCATTCGAATCTAAAGGGAAGGGGGGCAGCGGGGGAATAGAAATTCGGCCCGGGGCTGCGTCACCAGCAAAGCAGGCAGGGCTCTGTTTGAGTGGAGTGCGAGGCCAGGCCAGGCCAGGCCAGCCCAGGCCAGAGGCAGACCGCGCCGCGCAAAGTCGCGTCGATGGCAGGCATGGCCAGGCCAGGCCTCGAGCCAGCCCAGCGCAGCGTCACCGTGCGGGCATCGCTCAACGCCCACCTCTCTGCCAGCCACGCCAGCCAGGCCCACAACCCCCCTGTCTCGCAACCTTCGCTCGACAGGGGCCTGGCTTGCCTCTCTCCTCCTATCTGAGCCAGCGTCGATGCTTGCCGTGGCCAACAAGACGAGACGGGCGGCCATACCCGTCTTGGCAGAGGGCGGTCTCATGTGGGCCTGAGCCAGTCTGCCTGCCTTCTGGGGACAACGTTACGTTGGCAGGATGCTGGCCAAGGCGAGACCCTGGCCCAAACCCGCTTCAAAAATCAAGCTTGCGTGCCTGGCAAAAGGTGCCCAGAGTGTGGCCGCCCGCTTGGCTCGGCGCGCACCGACAACAACACATTTCACATTTCCTCAACCCCCGGCACCCGCCCGCCGGCCGTCGTTCTCGTCGTCGTCCTGAATCCCTACCCCCACCACCACCACCACTACCGCCGTCATCGCCATCGCCCAGCCGCTGTTACACTCTGGCACCAGCTGCTGCAACCATGGCCAACGACACCGACCTCACGGCCGCATGGCACGCTCACGCTCCGCCGCCGCCCCCTCCCCTGGCGGCTTCCTCCCGCTCCCGATCTCGCTCGCCCTCGTCATCGTCGTCGTCGGCGCAGCCACGGAGGAGGGCCTCTTACCACCCAGACTCGACGGCAAAACCACACGGGTTCGATCCTCACACTCAGGGCGGCGTGCTGCCCCCAGACTCGTTCTCTCCAGAACCACAGTCGACACGCTCGCGCACAAACTCGCTCGTCAACCAACCCGTCACCTCGGCCTCGACCCCCTCGTCTCCTGTCAAGCGGCATCGCACCAGGACCGGATCCACGGTCGCACCCCAGGCCCCTAGCGCACTCTTCAACTACCGGCACCAGCAGTCGCAACAGCAGCAGCAGCAGCAGCAGCAGCAGCAGCAGCAGCAGCAGCACTCGTACTTTCAGCCAGCACCTCCCGCGCACCAGCAACCTCGCTCTCCGCATCCTGCCTTGCCCGCCGGCATCGCTGATCCCAACACCGCCGCGTATGCTAGAGTACGCCACGATAGCTCGCCCTACCCCGGACCGGCAACCAGCGCGACCCAGCCTTCCTACGTCGCCGGCTCTCCTGGTCAACACGTCGTGCAGCTACCACCGACGACATCGGGCCCCTACGCTCATCTGCCGTACCATCCTTCGCCGATGCAGCAGACCGCCCCGACAGCCTACCCACAGCCGCCTTTCCACTCTGCGCAGCCTCAACAGCATCAGCCGTATCAGCATCAGCAGCCGGGAGCCCCGCCTCACCAGTCACAACAACAAATGTACGCGGCGCCACCGGCTGCGGCAGCGGGCTGGGATGCTTACGCGGCAGCGCATCCTTACGCCGCTCAGCAGGGGCCGCCTGCCAACCCTGCAGCTTCCCAGTATCCGCAGCCATCCAGCAGCTACTACACAACCCCACCGCAGCAGCACGCGGCCACCTTCTCCAGCGTCTACTCTCAGCCACAGCACGCGCAGCCCGCTTCCGTCGACCCGACCAGTGTCTCTTCGCCGCTCGGCCATACACCACCGCAGGCTGGCTTCGCCTTTCCGAGCGTCGGCCATGCTGCTCCGGCGCTGTCACAGGGCGACGTGCCCGCTCAGGTCTTCTCGCCTCCTCCGATCGATGCCTCGGGCAGCAGCCTCTCTCGTCAGTCGACGGTCTCCTCAGTGGCCTCTACTCGAAGACCCCTGCCGCAGCCCACTCGGACCACGTCTCTCACCTCTACGCCGACGTCACCGCTGGCCGGAGCGACGTCAGCTGGCAGTGTCCGGAGACGGTTGCCGCGGGTGCCGCCTTCTGCCGGTGCACATCCTCCGGGTACCGCCTCGCCCCCCTCGGGCGACAGCCCTCAGGGCTCGCCCAAGCTCCCGCTGTCCACATTGAACCGAACCGAGAGCGTGAGACTCGCCGCTGAGGCTCTCATGGCGAGGGGCGTGCCTCAGCGTCGGCCTCTGCGCACTGCGCTGAGGAACAGCACCTTTGCGAGTCCCAACACAGCCTATGGCGGCGGAGGTGCTCAGCCGCAGCCGGGCGCCTCGGTGGTCGCAGCACCTGCAGTCATGTCTCCGAGTCAGAGCGAGCCTGTGGCTCGGGCAACGGGCAGTCCAACCGATCACGTACCAGGCGCGAATGTCTCCGCGCCAAGTCCCAGCCAAAGCGCCGGGCCTGGCATCCCGAGCGCCGGTGGTCAGCAGCAATGGACAAGCGGAGGAAGCCTCGAACACCAGGCTGGCTTCGTGTACCATCAAGGCAGCCCTTCCCAGCCGCGGCCGTTGGAAGAGACACCGCAGCCGGCGCCGGCGCCTGCGACGTCGCAACCTCCAGCTTCATACTCGAGCGCTGTAGAGCAGGCCCAGCGTCAGTCACTCCCGTCACATTCTCGGAACGACCACTCGAAGGAACCCAACCGGGTCAGCCCGCTACCAGCCTCCCTGGCAGATTCGTTCGCCCAGATGTCGATGCGAGGGCACGGGAGGGAACGGGCCACGGTCCGCGACTCGCCATCGCCGCCGCCCCCTGAACAGACAGATCCATCGATCGCTGTCGCGCCGCCATCCATCTCGGTCACAGGGAGCACCGAGAGCGAAGAGCCGCGCAGAAGAGGTGGCAGCGTTTCGCGAAGCCGGCAGCGAGCTGCATCACCAGCTCCAGCCGCAGTGCCTGCGATCCCGACGATCAATTTCCCCGGCGGTGACAGCGACGACGATGGGCCCGGCGCTTCAAGCAATGGTCCAGTCATCAGCATCTCGGGCCCCGACGATGACGAGGGCGGCGGTCGCGCCAACAGTAAGACGGCCTCGTCTGTTCCCAATGTCCCTTTCATTTCGGTCGTCGCCGATGATGACGAGGATGATGATCGCCGCTCGCAGACAAGCAGCGGCAGCAAAGGACCGTCGGTCTCGATCTCGTTCTCGGGCGACCCTGCAGGCGGCGCCAAGCCGCAGCAGGCCAAGACGAGCGTGGCGCCAGCGGGGCCATACTCTCGCGGCGGGAGCGACCAGGGTGCCGCCTCGGCGTCGTCGGTCGGCGGCGGAGCCCAGTGCTACGGCTGCCGAAAGTACATCGCCGGCAAGGTGGTCCACGCCCTCAATACGACCTTCCACCCGGCCTGCTTCGTTTGCGCCCACTGCTCCGAGGGCCTGGAGCACGTGGCGTTCTATGAAAAGGACGGGCTGCCCTACTGTCACTTTGACTATCACGAGCAGTTTTCGCGCCGGTGCTTCCACTGCCGGACGCCGATTGTCGACGAGCGCTTCATCACGGTGCAGGACGAGGAGCTCACCGGCGGTGGCGGCGACGGGGGCGAAGGTCAGGGCAAGGAAAGGTGCTACCATGAGCTGCACTTCTTTTGCGCCAACTGCGGTGACCCCTTCCTGGATCCAAAGGCGGCCGGTTCGGCGGCGGGCGCGGACCCCAGCCTGGTGGCGGCAGACGAGGACGGTAGAGTCAAAGCGGGCGGCATGGAGTTCATCGTGCACAAGGGATACCCGTACTGCGAAAAGGTGAGTCGCGTTGCCGCGGCGGCAAGAAGGAGCAGCGAGGTCGACTTGCCTGCACCCCTGGCCGAGCTCGACCGCCCTCTGACATTACGTCGACCACCTCGACGATCCCGTCCCGCCTCGCCGCCGTCGTACAGTGCCACATCAATCTCCACAAGCCGCGCTGCAAGACGTGCCGGAAGCCCGTGGTGGGCGACCTGATCACGGCGCTCAACGCAAAGTACCACCCCGAGTGCTTTGTCTGCGCACGTTGCCAGAGGCCTTTCGAGGAGACGAGCTTCTTTGTGCGCGACGGCAAAGCCTACGACGAGGAGTGCTACAAGGTCGTCCTGCGCGCCCTCGTCTGACGTCGGCCCGACATCGCCGAGGTATCTAGGGGCCATCCGGCGGCGGCGGCGGCGAGCCAAGTGGGTGCTGGCGTGCAATGAAGCGGGACCGCCGGCCTCGGGTTGCCAAACCTGTCGGCGTGCCCATGGCGCCGTCTAGAGGTGCCAGGCGGTATCCTTGGGCACGTTGAAGTTGGCCCACATGCGCGAGGCATTCATGTCCCGGCTCCCGTCCTCTTCGACGAGGCAACGCGGCTTGTCGTCCGGGTTGGCCGGGTTGCCAAACTTGACCGATTCCCGCTGCACGGACATGTCAAGTCGAGCAAGCGGGGACGGCGTGTAGGGAGAGAGAGAGGCAGAGGGGGAGGGCAAGGGCAAGGGCGAGCTAGGGTCAGATGCTGGGCCCCTCCGTACACGGCGATTTTTGGAGACGCAGGCGGGCGAGCGGGCAGGCGGACTTACCAGACCCAGGGTGAGGTGGATGCCAGCCGGGCCGGGCGTAAACGTCTTGAGCTCCTTTGCCGCCGCCGCATCGTCGCCCTCTGCTGTTGCTGCGGCGGCGGCAGCGGAGGAGCGGGAGATGAGGGCGAGGATGTTGTGCGAGACCGTGTCAATCTGACCCATGGCGGCGCGCACCGTCTTCCACGCGCCCGTCTCTGCCACGTCGCCGAGGGCGAACAGCCTCTGCGCCTGTCCTGGCTCGAGCTCGGCGCTCTGCACCTGGAGCGTTCGGTCGACCTTGATGAATCCGGCCGCGGTGAGGGAAGAGGGCGAGAGGTGACGCAGCAGCGCCGATCGTGGCGTCTGACCCGTGCAGAGCAGGATCAGGTCGCCCGACACGCTCGAACCGGACGAGAGGGGCAGCATGTGCGTCCTCCCGCCCCCTGAAAACGCGGCGGGCGGAGAGGGGAGGTGGACGCGCGAAGAGAGGATCGTCTCGATGCCCGCCTCGCCGAACCGCGCCATGACGAGGTTGTGTAGGTCTTGGTGGTCTGTTTGGCGGGGGTGCGGAGGCGAGGGAGGTTTCAGGACCGACGTTCCAGAGAGGCCAAGGTCAGCGACGTGCTCGCCAGCGATCTTGCTCGGTGAAGGGGAGAGGGAGGGCAGGGGGGCAGGGCACCTACACTTGTTCATGACGCGGTCGCGAGAGTGGACGACGACGACCTCCTTGCCGCTTTCTCGGAGCGGGTAGAGGTGCGCAATGTCGAGTGCCACCTGGACGCCCACGGCCCCTCCGCCGACGATGACGATGCGCCGCGCATCCCTGACCTTGTCCTGGTACGACTGGAGGATCTGGATGGCCTGCGCCTTGGTGGTATCCTGCACCTCCCCTGTCCGGTTCCCCTCACCTTCGATCGCATCGGTGGAAGAGGAGGAGGCGGCCGTGGAAAGGCTCCATGGCCTCTGCAGCTGCGTCCCCGTTGCGAGGGCGAGGTAGTCGTAAGCAACGAGGTTTGTCTCGCCCTCGCCATCGTCTTCCCGGCCCGCCGGTCGAGCAGCGTTGGGTAGAGGGCGGTCCAGACGGATCGTACCGCCCACCTCGCCGCCGCCCGACGAGGGGAGGATGGAGAGGGCGCGGGCGTGAACGACGGTGCCTGCGCCCGGCGGGATGGACGGGTCGGAAAAGATGTGGTCGTAGGGCACGAATGCCTTTTCCTCGCCGCCGCGATGCAGCACCGAGAAGCGGGGCAGCGTAAAGAGGTGGTGAAAGTGGCTGTTGCTCTCGATGAGCACTGCTCGTCGTCATCGTCGTCGAGGTGCAGGGCAAGGAAGAGAGAGAGAGGGGGGAGGATGCAGCTGGTCAGCAGACCGACGCGGCTTCGACTCGGTCAGGTTCCGGCCACGCCGCGAGGCTCACCGACTCGGTGCGTCGCCGGCAGGGCCTTGGCGAGCGACATGGCAAGGCGGTGTCCGACGTAGCTCCCGCCGATGACGGCGACGTTCTTGGTGCGGAGCGCGTTCATCGTCGAAGCGGGCTTGTGAGTGGCAGAGTCGTCGGCGTCGTCGTGAGCAGGTGCGGGGGCGGTAGCATGGGGTGCTGTGGACATGTCCGCTTTGATGGGCGGTGGGGGCCGGAGTAAAGAAGGCAGAAAGGGAGGGCGAAAGAGAGCGGGCGGAAGAGGGTGGGGGGAAAATGTGCTTCGTCTTATACGGTGAGGAGGAGGACGAGGGGCGGTCGGCCGTGACTCGATCCGATGTATTGGCTACGCTTGGGAGGGTGTGAGTGAGGGATGGAGGGAGGGAGGGAGGCAAACGGCGTGCGTGTGAGCATGAGGCAGTTGGGTAGCTGGACGTCGGGCCGAACCCCGTCTGAGCTTGCACCTACTTCTCCTTGCTGTGCCGTGCCGTGCTGTGCTGTGCCGTGGCGGGGTGGGCTGTGCTGGCAAGAGCATAACCTAGCTAGTTACCCTGCCTCCTCTCTCTCTCTATCTATCGGCTCTCTGCTTGGTCCGGACGGGGAAGAAAAGGGCGTGGGTGCAGGCCGCAAAAAGCCGAAATCAGATAAGGCCCACCCGGATCTTATCAGGGGCCAAACCGCAGGGCCGGGCCGCGCGGCGGGGGCGGATAAAGGTTTATTCCACCCGTCCCGAGCCGCCGGCCAGCCCCCGTTCGCTCGATCGTTCTCTTCCGCCGGGATGCGCGCATCGAGAGCAGGGCTACTGCATGTTTTGCTGCGGCCGACGAGCACCTAAAGAGCGTATTGAGCATTGTTGGTACATGTGACAAGGCCAAAGGCACAGAGAGCGATCCGAGCAAGAGGGGAGGGGGACAAGGGGAATGAGCGTGAAGGGTATGCTGGACGGGAGAAGAAGGGTGGGCGGTAGGATTAGGCAAGACTCGGTCTAAGAACCTGGCGGGACGACGTGCGGAGGACCGGTACAGAAAGAGGTATAGATGGGACGCTACCCAAACGCCAGCAGAGGGAGACTCAAAAGAAGACACCCGGAGACATGCGCGCCCTCGCAGACCGCGTCGAGGCGGGCGAGTCGAGCACCGAAGCACCCGCGATCGGTGCCGCTCCGGGCACGGCGACTCGAGACACCTTTGATCGAGAGGAGGGCGACGGCTCGAGCGGAGCAGAGGGCTGGTGGGCCAGCAGCTCCGAGGCCAGCCTCTGCTGCGACGGCAGCGAGGGCCGGCGGATGCGCGGCGGCATCGTCATCGAGCTGCGGTCAGCGCCCGTCAGGATCGCCTCTGCCTGGGCAATCCGCATCGACCGTGCGCTATTGGGCGATCCAAAGATGGCCTCGTCACCGTGGCCGCCTGCCGCATCGAAACGGTCGTCGGACGGTTCTAGGGGCTCGTGCGGCAGCGTCGACCGGATCCGCGGGACATGCGAGGGAGTGCTCGGCGCGTCCAGCGGCAGATCCATCAGGAAGCACGACGAAGAGGATGCTGGTGGCGTCGAAGGAGGCAGCTGCTGCTGCGGCTGCAGCGGCGTGGCGGGTAGCGGGGCGCGCATGTACTGCGAAGCCTGCCAATCGCGGGCAATCTGCGACGCAATCGTGTCCGTCGCACCGCTCCTCGACGAGCGCCGCACCCACGTCCGCCCAGGAATGTCGGCGATGTCCTCGCTCTCGCCTTCCTCGATGACCTCGGACGACTTGAACAGCCCGTCGACCTGCTTGGGCGTTCCGAATTGTTGCTGCTGCTGCTGCTGCTGCTGCTGCTGCTGCTGCTGCTCTTCGGCGTGCTTGGCCGCAATCTGCGCCAAGCTGTTCATCGAAGGTGATCGGCCGATTGCGGGCGATACGGGCTGGTTGGCGCGCAGGCTGCCGCCGTGACCGTTCTGCGACGACGGCCCCGCCACGACGCCGTAAGGCGTTGGGTAGAAGGCTTGTGGGGAAGAGGGCACCACCTCCTGCATCTCTCCTCTTCCCCCGTCTTCGGAAGCGCGCTCGTTGGGCTCCTCGACAATCTTGCTGTTGGAGCCCGCCCAAGGTCGGTTGCCGCGCGGAACCGAGAAGATGTTTCCGTGCTTGCGCTGCTGCTGCTGCTTGGCCTCGGTGCCCGAACCGGTCTGCGGCGAGTTGCCGCCAGACGACGTGTTCGGCGACCCGCTCTGCCTTGGAAAGCCGCCCTGGTCCATCTCGGGCGTCACCGAGGCTGTGCTCGTCATCGGGTCGTCCGGACGCAACACCAGCGCTCCCGGGTGGACGCTGTCGGTGCCGAGCGAAAACTTGATGCCGTCCTCGAGCTCGCCGCCGTACTGCGCCTTGGACGCCTCGTGCTGCGTCGTGTCGACGCCCACGCTCTCGGGAACGGCGGGCAGCGTCCTGGTCTTTTCGCCGTTGACGTTCGTGTTGCCATCGCGGCGGCCATCGACGTCGTCTTCGCCCCCGCCGCCGCCGCCGCCACCGCTATGGCGGCGTGCGAACCGCGCGATTCGGTCCTTGTTGCCGCCGCTCCCCTTGGAGGACGCGTCGCGCGACGGCGTTTCCGAGTCGACGCTGCGCAGCACAATGGCGCCGATGGTGAGGAAGCCAAACACGCACGAGGCGTAGCTCGCCACCAGCGTGCCCTCTCGCCAGAGCTTGGCGAACGGTCCCGGACCGCGCAGCATGGCCTCGTAAAGGCCGGCGGCGAGCCGGATGGTGACGTACGAGAACATAAGGGCTCCCGATATGATGCCGAGGTAGAGGACGATGAGGTTGAGCATGCATCTGCGCAGGTAGCGGAAGCGCGACGAGGGCGATGCGTGCGAGCTGAGCCGTCGCGTCGCCAGGCGCTTCAGCTCCGGACGCAGGGGCGGAAAGAAGATGTCGCGCACCTCGGCCTTAACTCTGCGACGCGGGTGGCGCAGCGCAAAGGGCGAATTGGGCGGGGACAGGCCGTCGTCGGGAACGGCTGTCGAGCTGTCCTGGCTGTCGCCGCCTTGGACGCGTCGCCCCTCCTCATCTCCGACGGCTTCGTCGCCCAGGGGCGGCAGTGCCAGCGGCTGGAACTGCTCCGGCGAGCCCTTGCCGCCAAACCTGGGCCGAGGCGTCTTGAGCTTGGGGGCAGCTTGTTCGCTGGGACGAGCCGTCCTCTCCGACACGGTATCGGAGCAGCCATCGCCCGGAGAGGCGCCGGCGGCCCCGCCCGTTGAAAAGGTGCGTTGCTGCGCCGTCTGCTGCTGCTGCTGATGGTTTTGCTGCTGGTTGGCGTTGAAGAGCGCCTTTTGCTTCTGGACCTGCTGATACAGCAAGTAGACAAGGTAGCCGCCTGCTGGGATGTAAAAGGCCAGGAAGACCACCGACCAGAAGCTCCAGAGCGTGAAGGCGATCTCGGCATACCAGATCGACTTGCTGACGCCGTCCCAAATGGTGCTGGCGCGCTCGACGACCGTGTGGGCCGAGGCAGCGTCGAGAGAGCCGTCGGCGGCCGAGAGGCTGTTGGCATAGCTGAGCCATTCGACGTATTCGTCGTAGGTGCCGGAGAAGCGCTTCTGGCCGAGAATGCTTGGCGGCAGCACCGAGGCGATGAGGACCAGCGGCGTGCCTAGGCAGATGAAGTTGATGAGCAGGGGCTTGGGCAGCAGGCCGAGGACCCGGGCGACCCTGCCGCGATCCGAAGAGCTCGTTTTGTCGAGCGCGCCTGGGGCAGTGTAGAAGGAGCCCCATCCTGCCCAGAAGGCGCCAATGTACAGAGGGATCCAGGTCAAGGTGGCCCAGAGAAGGATGCCGTCAACAAAGCGCGGCACCTCGTTGCGGGTGAGTCGCCAAGTGATGGCGTTGTAGGCGATGAGCACGATCGCAAAGCAGCCCTGGATGAGTAGGAAGCTGTTGAGAGCGTTGGGCTGCGGGAAGGATGAGGCGAGGCGTGACGTCCAGGGACAGGATAGTTGTCAGCCACCCGTCCTGCACAACCAGGGCCAGGCCCGCTGCGAGGAATAGGCCGTACGGCCTACTCACGACAATGTAGATGCCCTCGGCCCTCCTCGTGAAGCGAAACACCCAGAACTTGCGCTTATACAGTTTGTACGCGAACAGGATGGCTTCGAAGACAGGCAGGAACACACGCCCGGCGCGGCAAGAACGGCAGGTCAGCCTGCGTGCCAAGGGTGAGGAAGAAGGACGGTGCCCTCGGTGCTACCACTCACAACCAGAGATGAACAGGACAGCGATGAAGCACGCGGTCGAGAGAAGCTGGATCTGCGCTGCTCCGCCGATGTTGAAGAAGAAGAGGTCGCGGACGAAGCTCTTGAGCGACTGCAGAGCCTCGTCGGAGGGTGGCGTCGAACCTGCGGGCCCGCCACTGAGACCAAGGCCGGCGGTGATGTCGGCGGGAAACGCGTCATGCTCCGCGAGGCTCCTTAGGAAGGTGCGTGGTGGTGCCGGTGCCGTCGATGTGGCATGAGGCGATGGGATGCTGCCCGACCCGAAGGTGCGGGCCAGGAGAACAGAGGGCATGTCGGGGACGAAGCCGGCGACGACTTCGGTGGTCGTCGTGTGGTCGAGCGCCCGATGCTAGCTACCAGCCGAAACTCAAGACGTCTCTCGAGCTGTGGCGCCGCCAGACGTGGGCAGCTCGCGCGCAGAAGCCGGGCTGGTCCGACGACCGGCACCCGAGTACGGCTCTGCTGGAAAGCACTGTTGCGAGTAGTGACAGTTCCGAGGGCTGCCGTGAGGGTGGTGGGGGCGGTCTGACGCGTCTTGGTGGCGATGACCTATCGCGGCGAGGAGATCGAGAAGATATGAGATGGTCGAGGGATGATGGACACAAGGTGATGACAAGGGAGCTAGGCCGATGAACGCATCGTCTATGAGGGCCGGTCGTGGTCGTGGCCAGACTGTGGCGTCGAGGTAGCGCAGTCGCCCTGAACAAAGGATCGCGTCCGCAAGACAGCTCAAAGACGCCGACGATCCGGTTGGGGCAGCCAAGCGACGCGGGCAGAGCAGGGCGCGTAGGTTGAGGGCGGGTCGAGCGCGGATGGTGGTGGTGCTGCTGTTCCTGTTGCTGCTGTCTGTACTGAGCCGAAGCCTGAGCCTGACGAGGTGCGGTGCGCCAAGAGGTGCAAGCAGATGACCTGAACAAGGTCGACAGCGAGTGTCAGTGTCGAGAGGGCGTGCTGGGCCGGACAGCGTAGAGGGACAAGGCTGCTCGGACGCGGATACGGCGGGCGGTGGGATACAGTAGGCAGCTAGTCGGGCGCCGGATGGTGAGACAGGTTGCAAACAGGCAGCAAGGGTCGGAACGTTGTCGGTTGTGGTGTGATGCGGCTGCAGGTGGTGGTGTTGGTGTTGGTCGCGAGAGGGAAAGGGCAGCGGCGTCGTTGGCCGGCCTTCCAAGGGTGGTACGAGAGCAGGGGGCCAAGGGCGTCGTCCGTGGACCAAGACACCAGCTTAGCGGTTCACGCCAAGGGATGGAGCGGAGGGGGCAGGCGACGTGTCCAGATGCCTGGGCAAGAGGGTTGACCCAGCGCGTACGTACGTCGGGATGGGTAGAAGTGCTTGCGCAGCGCAGATGGCAGCTGCCTGGTCCGGTGCAGTGGAATGGCCGGCGGATCTCAGGCGAATCCCCCCCTACCGTGTGTGTGTGTGTGTGCAGCTGATACGGTAGCGCAGCGGTGACAGGGGCTGCGGGGGTCCGAGCTGAACAAGTGTGGCGTGGTGGATCGAGCGATGGGGACAAGGTAGTGCGGTGGGGCAGGACCTTCGCCTTTGTGCCAGGAAGCAGGCATACTTAGACTGTGGGCCTGGCCGCCAGCCTCACGACGGTAGGCCAGGGATGGTCCACAACCAAGCCGGAGACGCCGCGGAGACTCTACCAGGCAGCGGTGAGACGAGCGGGATGGCGGCGCGCAGTACGGTGGAGGCCAAGCGTGGATGTGACCGGAGAAGGAAGGTATGTAGAGACCTCGTACGGATGCGTTTCGGAGCGGCTCTCTTGGGCGGAAAGGCAAGCAGCCTGGCAAGCACAAGGCAGCCACCAGAGCCTAGCCTAGCGTAGCGTAGCAATCAAGAATCTTGTGTCGGCGACGTTGTCTCGCCTGCCCGACTCCGTCAGAGGCTAGAGGCCGGGTCGGGAGACGAGATAGAGCGAGCGTCGCTGAGCCAAGGCAGACAGACAGACAGGCCCGACTCATGCCGCTGGCCCGCCGATCCACGGTAGCGCAGCAGCCTATACGGCATCCGCGCGCGCATCGAGGTGCCAAGCTAAGCTCCGCTCGCCGACTCCGAGGCTAGGAGCTTCGAGTCCGCCTGGCTGGCCGGCCCATCGGAGCGCGTCTGTCGCGAGTGCCGTAGAGTGAGCCGCGGGATGACCTTGCTTGGCCTGGCAGGCCCTGGTGGTTGGCCAGGCCTTTGCCGTCGACGATCCGCGTCCGGTCAGTCGAGGCCTGCCTGGCTGGCGCCGTTGATGCGCTCGCTCGGTTGGGCGGGGCTGATGGTTGGTGGATCTTCAGAGGGAATCAAAGGCAGAGGACGCAGCACGCATGACAGCCGGTAATTAGAAGGCCAAGGCGGCTTCCCGTAACCCGTCCGTCCAAACAGCGCGCCAGCTCACCTGCTACCTCTTTTTCCCGGTCGCCAAACGCGGCTCCCATGCCATCAGGCAGGCCTGCCTGCAGAGCCGCGCAGCGTCGCAGGCTCGCAGCTGCCGGTGGCTACAGTGTAACTTAGCAGAGAGGGGGGGGGGCCTCCGCACGCTCCTTGGCCCCTCGTCGCCGTCGTCGTCGCGCGCCATTTGGGCAACGACATCCGCCAGCGCTCAGCAGCGCAGACAACGTCGCGCGGCCTCGACACGATCGCAATCGCAATCGCAATCGCAATCGCAATCGCAATAGTAATCGTGATCGCGTGGTGGTGAGCTGGCAGAGTGAAGTCGACCTCGTGTGGGCAAGCAGCATGCAATTTTCATTCGATGGAGCTCGCCTTTCTTCATTCATTCAGGGCGAGATTGGATCCATGGCAGGCCATGCCGGCAACGCCAAGCCGCCATGGCCAAGGCCAAACGTCATGCCATCCATCGTCCGCAAACTAACACGCACAAGCAGCGTTGTAAGTTAGCCTAATTTTTCGACCAGGTCAGCCTGGGTGGCCACATTGTGTACGGACAAGTGAGCACGGTGGATGGTGGTGGTCTCGACGTAGCTCTGTTGCCGCTCATCCTGTCAAAAGGCGTCGGGAAGCCAGCGCCTAGCTCGGCCCAGGCCTGCCTGACCCTTTCTGCCCGTCGCATTCCGCGCTTCCACTCCTGCCTGCTTCGACCCTATGTAGTTAGTCGAGAGGTAGTTAGATGCGCCACCTTTTCTGCCTGGTCCCCTAACTACCATGAGGAAGCCTGCCGGCGGAGGGGACACTTTAGACTGCTTCTGCCATCCTTGGCCTAAGCGAAGGCCGGCTCTCGAACGGGCCCCATGCAACTTAGCGTCCCAGCAGGAAGACTGACTGAGGGTGCCGCTTTCACCCGCTTCTTGGTACGTATGGGTACGAACCTCTCAACGACGTTCCGCATATGGCAGGTCGAGGTCATCCTTCGTCTTCTTGGGCCGCCCGGGCTTCTTGCCAACTCAACATCCGCGGGCTTTGCGATCGTGTCTCGTCCTTCTTCTTCTTAGGTAAGCCGCCATCATCACCTCCATCCCGTCCGTCCCTTCCGTCGTCGGTCGTACGATACGGTACGAGAGAGCGTCGACGTCGGCGGCGACCGGCTCCGAACCGGGTACGGATACGAGGGTGCTCAGCTTCCTCTTTGCTTTGCGGCAGCTCGGACGTGACCGCCAGACTCAGCTCGTCAGACTCGGCTCTTTAGATGCCCAAGCGCCACGACCCGCCGCTCGTTTCCACAAGACCTTTGGATCGGCTATGTGCGCTGGTCGTGTGCGCAATGGGCATGGACATTTCGTGGCCGCAGCCTCTGCGACGCGTGTGTGTGTGTGTGTGTGGGAAGCGTGTGACGTAGGGGAACCGACGAGATGCGGGTGCCAAAGGTATAACTACAAGAAGACAAGGGAGGGGAGCGAAAGAGGACTCCAGAGGCGCTAATGGCCTGGTCAAGGAGCGGCTGCCGCGGTGTGCGGCAGCGACGACCTAGGCTGATAAACTAGTACAGCGAGCGAGGGCTGAGGCCGGCCGGTCGAAGGGTCGAGAAGCGGGTCGATTAGACGGGCCCGGCGGACCGCAGTGACAGGCAAAGATGCCACGACGCCAACCCTCCGTTTAAGCGGCGCCAGATCCGACGTGGGCGGTGGCGGTCGTCTCGCCCGTAGCGGCGCTCTGGGTGACGTCGATGTGGCCGGCGGCGCGGTTGCCGGTAGCCTCACGCTTGCTCCTGTAGTTCTTGATGGCCGACTTGATGGCGTCCTCGGCGAGCATCGAGCAGTGGAGCTTGACGGGGGGCAGGCAGAGCTCCTGGGCGATCTCGGTGTTCTTGATCTGGCCGGCCTGCTCGAGCGTCATGCCCTTGACGCGCTCGGTCATGTAGCTGGAGCTGGCAATGGCGGAGCCGCAGCCAAACGTCTTGAAACGGACGTCCTCGATGATGCCATCCTCGTTGACCTTGATCGAAAGCTTCATGACATCGCCGCACGCGGGCGCACCGACGAGGCCGATGCCGACGTCCTTGTCGGTCTTCAGGAACGAGCCGACCTGTGGTGTGGCAAAGAAGCGAGGGGCAGGAGAAGAAAAAAAGAGCAAGGTGGGAGTCAGCTTCGGCCGTCGAAGAAGGGGTGGCCATCGATATGTGGCAACCGGCGCGGCAGCAGGCCGAAGTGCGATGCTCACGTTCCTGGGGTTCTCGTAGTGGTCAATGACCTTCTCGTGGTAGCCGCGACGCTGAGTGGTCGCAGTAAAGGGGCTGGCGGCGGAGCGAGCGACAGTGGCAACGGCCGGGCGGGCGACGCTGCTGAACTGGGCGGCGCGCGAGGTCGAGGCGACGGCCGAGCGGGCAATGGGGGCGAGCGAGTTCCTAAACATGGCGGACGAAGCGTGTGTGGTTGTGCTTGTGTGCGTGTGCGTGTGCGTGCGAGTTGTGCTGCTATGTGCGATCGACAGAAGATGGATGGATCTTGTGGTGTGTCGATGGACGTTGATAGTGGTGGTAGTCGAGAGGGAAGGTGAGACGGGCCGTGTGGCTGGAAGGAAATAATCTGATGGCGGGCGTGGGGATGCCGGCCGGCCACTGCCAGGCGGCATTTGCGCTGACTCGCTCGCCGCCCTTGCAACCGGCCCGCCCTCTGTCACCGCGCGCGGCAGGCAGGACTCGCCCGCCCGGCCTGCCCGCTGACGGCAGGTGGAGCTGAGGTCATGGGCAGGCCTGGCCTGGCGCAGGTCGACATCGGGTGGCAAATCCCGGACCCGCCCGGTCGACTCGTCCCGTCTCATCGGGAAGAGGTCAGCTCACCTGCCATCGGGGTCAAAAGGTCGCGTACAAGACAAGCGCCCGGCTGGCTCGCTCGAGAATCGCAGCCTTCGCACCTCGTCGCCTCTCTGCCGCAACCCCACCGCACCGCTCCACCGCATCGGCCACCTCCTCACCACCGCCGACCTCATCCTCGTCCTCGTCCTCGTCCTACCACGCCCCGCACCGTCCCTCCCCTCATCAACGGAGCGAGCACAACAAGCCATGTTCGCCACCGCGCTCCTCCGCAACGCCTCTTCGGCCTCGGCCTCGGCCTCGGCGGGCCAGAGCTTCAGCGCGGCGCACAAGTCGTACGTCAAGTCCCTCTACCGGCGCTACCTGCGCAACTCGCTCGACTGGTGCATCCGCCGCGACGTATGGAGGGACCGCGCCATCGAGATCCGCGTCGAGTTTGAAAAGCACCGCAACGTCCGCAACCCGCGCCAGCTCGCCAAGCTCTTTGACAAGGCAGAGGCCGAACTCAAGCAGATCCAGCACCCGGACCCGCACAGACGTGAGTCGTCGTCACACCGGGCGGCGGGGACCATCACCTGCCTGCTCCATCGATCGCCTGTCGAGCACCTCTCTGCCGTGCCTTCAGTGTGGCCGGCAAGTCGTCCAGCGCAGAACACTGACATCCCAATCCTCCGTGTTCCCCCACACACCCGCCTCTTCCTACAGCTCCGATGTTCGAGGACGGCACCAAGTGGTACGTGTCCCCGCCTGCCCCTCCCGCGCCTAGCCACTTCTCAAAGCCTCCACCGTGCCGCTCAGCAGCTTCAGACTGACGACCCGTCTTCTGCTCCTCTTTTCCTCCTCACTTCCCGGTCGCGCCGTGCCGTGCAACAGGGAGCGAAACCTTCCCGTAAGTCCCCCTTGCTCGACAGCTACCGACCGTAGCGCAGCGTGGTCCCGTACTGACCTTTGCCTCTTCTCGCCTCGAACCTCATCCCGTATCGTCACCTCTTGCTGCCTCGCCCCCCGCGCTCGCAGCCTCGCATGTTCACCGAGGCGGAAAAGAAGGCCGCCATCGAGGCCATGCACCACTAAAGCCCCTTGGGGCGGTCCTCCTCGAGTCGTCCTCCCGCCCGTCGTGTAGGCACAGAGAAACGAAGCCAAGCGAATAATCAGAGTGAACAACACACAGCACCGATCGGATCGCGCGCCAGACGCCGGCGACTTGAGTTCGCGCGCGGCGTGTCGATTGCTATCAATGCGCCATGTGCCGAAGCCATATGGCAGCTGCCGCTACTGCTGCTGTTGGTGTCGCTTTCATGCTGCTAGGCTGTGCTGCGGTTCCCTGGTGATGCTGTTCGTTGGAGTCGTCGCCGCCGCGCCCGCTCAGCGCCTTTCGATGCCCAGCTCGACCGTCCTGATGCCCCTAGGCGTGCCCGCAAAGATGACGTCCTCAACCGCTGCCCCCTCGCCGCCACCGTCGCCCTTCCAGACGACGTCGCAGATGGGCTCGTCGCCGACCTGCTGGACCAGGAGCGGGTCGCGCGCCTTGCGCATGTCCCACACGCGCACAGCGCCGTCCTCGCTGCCATAGGCAAAAATGCTCCGCCGCGTCGGGTGGAAGCAGCCGCGGCCGAGCGGGGTACGGCCCTCGGTGTTGTTGAGCCACCCAAACGAGATGACCGACCGGCTGACGGGGCCGTTGCGACCCGTCACGTCGTACAGCCGAAACTGGTCGTAGTCGCGCCGCGCACACGTCGACAGGATCAGGTCCGGGTGCGGCGTGCGCTGCAGGTGCACGATGCGCTCCGACGTCGGCCACGTGAAGCCGAGGTTGAGCTGCGAGATGTCGAACCCGACTACGCGCCCCTGCGACGCCGAGACCAGCAGGTTGTGCCGCACCGCCAGGTGCTCGAGCGCCGTGACGGCCACGTTGCCGTGGATCGTGTGCAGGCGCTCGACCTCGCACCCGCCGCGCGACGACCAGCGCCAGTGGTTGACCACGCCGTCGCTGCCGCCCGTGGCAAAGTTGATCGACGTCGGGTCGTCGCGGGCCGTGTTGGGGAACGACGAGATGGCAAAGGCGCCCTGCGGGTGCGGCCGCGCGTCGAGGTGGTAGATGCGCGGGCGCCGTCCGCCGTCGTCGACCGTGAGCAGGCTGACCTGGTGCGGCTGCGGCTGCGGGCCGATGCCCAGCACCCGCGTCGTCGACGAGGCGATGCCGACCACCTTGGACGTCAGCCGGCGCACGTCTTGGACCACGTCGATCTGGTCCTTGGCCTCGCTCAGCGTGCTGCGGAACTCGAGGCCGGGTTTGGGCGCCGGATACAACTTGGCCTCCGTCTTGATCGCCGGCAGCGTCGAGTTGCCGAGGCACGCCAGCGTCCCCGCCCTCGAGACGGCGACGGTCGTGTCGAACGCGGCCTTGCGCATGCGCGGGTTGCTGTCTGCGGACGGAGCAAAGTCCCTGCTGGCGATGGGCGCGAGGAAGCCGATTGAAAGGCGAGACCTGCTTGGCACCGGCAAAAGCGGCGATATACCCGCCAGGCTGACTGAAACAGAGGCAGCTGCGCCACCGCCATTGGTCGATGCCGTGGCCGAGGTAGAGGTAGACGGCGCCTCCGATAAGGCGGATGCTTTCTCATCCGGTGCCGTTGCCAGCGCTTTGGTCTCTGCAAAGCTGGGCGAGGCTCGTGCCTGCCACAATGGCACGCTCGACCCGGAACGGCCGCGCATCTGCCACAGCGGCACGTCCTCGTCGCTATCCTCGGTGAAATCGATGGCTCGCGACTGAAGCATAAGTGGCCTGTCGTCGTCATCGTCGTCGTCGTCGCCGTCGGCAGTATTGACCGCGGCGTTGAGTGCGGTCGGAGGCTGGGACGAGGGCTGCTCGACCGCCGCTGCGACCGCATTCTCTGCTGCGTCGGTCGATGGCGTCGGCCGCTGGGCCGTTGGGGCACTCCCAACGGAGGCCGACGGCTGCGAAAGCCTTTCCGCTTCTGCCGGGCTGGACAGCCCCTGCGACGGGAGCCCGGAGCCGAAGAGAGCCAAGGGCTCCAGCTTGAGTCGCGGCGCCGGGTCGACCGGAGGGTTTGACGCAGCTTCGACCGACCGGCGGGTGGCCTCTGATGCATCGCCGTTGCGCCGATCCTGCTGAAGCGCAGCCTTCTCTGCCCGCTTGATCGCAGCGCGGTCTGGTCCGACCGCCAACAGGGAGCCGAGGGTGGCACCGACGGTGCTTCGCTGGGTGGGGCGTGTGGGCGGCGTCTCGATTGTCTCGTCCCCAGCCGCTTCAGGCTCCTGCTTGACAACAGGGACAATCGACGCACTTGCAGATGCTCGAGCAGGAGTCACCACTGTCGTGAGCTGGTCCGAAGCTGATAAGGAGGCGGTAGGCCGAGAAGGAGACTGAGGGAGCACCGGCTCCGTCGATGTCGAGGTCGACGCAGCGCTGGTCCCCGTGCGCGGAACCGCCACCTGGCTCGACCTGGAAGCGCTGCCAGCGGCTGGTGCGGCGGGTGCAGCCTGCTTTTGGGCTTCGCTTGGCGCTTCACGGACAGGCTCCCGAACGGATGAAGCAGGTGCAGTCGGCGTCCGAGGATTAGGGGCCGCTTGGTGTTGGCGCTCCCCACTGGCGCTTCCAACCGGCCGCGGAATCGTCGGCTTGGCTGGTGCGTGCGTGGTTGGGGCTGTGCGCGTAGCTGCGGCAGCGCCGTTGCTAGCTCTGCTGTCGGCCCTACCGAGCGCACGATGAACCTGCGACCCGACGGCAGCCACGTTGTTGCCGCTGTTGCCGCTGGTGCTCGCCCTTGCCTGGGATTCGCTCTCTCTCTTCTTCGCCTTCTTGTGCTCGATATGCCAGGCGAGCAGGTCTCTGCGGGCATGCTTGATGATCGCCTTACGCTGGGAAAGGCCCAGTTCGAGCTGCAACTTCCGCAGCCTGGACAGGACAAAGTCGTTCTTCTCCTGGTCCCAGTGTTCGTGGTGCTTTTCGATCTCGTCCAAGGTCACTGGAGCGGCGTTGCTGAATCGCTCGTTTCGGGAAGTCTGGCCCGTCGATTCTGCGGGACGCTGTGGTGATCGCACCATGGCTGCGCTCGCCACCGGTGTGGTAGCGGCAGATGGTGCCGAGGAGGTGGCTGCGCTCGCGGCTGCGCTCGCTACCGCTGTAGTCGCGGCAGGTGGTTCCGACGAGGTGGCTGCAGCGGAGGCTCTTGCCGATGCGATTGCGGCATCTCTCTTGGCCCGTTTCCGCTCTTTCCTGGCCGCATTCTTGGCCTTTTTTAACGCTTGCGCCTCCTCTTCAGTCAGCTTCTTGGGCCCTCGCTCTGCATGCGTCTTGGCGGGCTTGCCGACATCGGGAGTCTTGCCCTTTTTGAAGTCGCAGTGAGGGCCGCGGACTTCTTCTGGGAGAGGACGCTTCCTCGAGATCGAAGACGAGCTGCTGGCGGCAGGCTGTGCTCTTGGTGGCGCCGAGGATGAGGACGAGGACGAGGACGATGGTCCTGGCCTCGGTGCGGAAGCTGCCGACCTGCCCAGAGACGAGGGCTGGCCTTGTCGTGGCTGTATCTTGGATCTCGATGCGCCGATGGTGGGCGGCGCGTCGAGCTCCCACGGCCTGCTCCTGCGCGTGCCCTCGTTGGGCTGGGAGTCTTCGGACCGGAGGGATGCTGCAGGCGGAGCGGCGCGGGCCTTCGGCGGACGAAAGGAGTAGGGGCCGGGTCTCTGGTAGGGTTGAGGTCTTGCCCTGCCGAAGCTCGATTGTATACCATGTGATGGCGCGGAAGTCTGGCGCTGTGATGCCGCTGCGGCTGCGGGAGGGAGGGAGGTGGACGAGGAAGGGTCGAAGCTCGAGATCCAGCTCATGATGACGGCGCGGCTATCGTTGGCGCTGAGCAGAGGTCGAGGGCGGAGTCGGCGGGCAGAGGTATCGGTGCGTCGGGGGCTGACTTCATCGGATAGTACGGATGCGATGCTCGGGTCGTGCGATGCTTGCTTGCTGGCTGGCTGGCTGGCTGTAGGGCTATGCTATTCTGCTGGAGGCGGTCAGAGCGATGGAGGGAGCGAGAACGGGGCCGAGGTGGAGAAAGATGGCTTGTTTCGGATGCGGCTGTAGTCGGGCGACTCCTCTTGGCTTCAAGCCCTGACTGACCGCTCGGTGAAGGGCTACGTCAGCGAGAAGGAGAGGAAGGGGAGAAAGGATAGATGGAGGGACGGAAAGGAGGTGGGAGAGCCAGAAGGAAGCCAGGATTGAGAGAGGGTCCAACCGACACCCTGCCTGGCCTCTCGCCCCAGCAAGGAAAAAAAGAGAGGGGGGGGAGCCCCAGCAAGCCAGACGACTGGCGTGTGCGGGAGTCGGCCTCCACACGCTGGCCAGCCCAAGGAGCCTGCCACTCCAGGGGCTCAGCCAGCTTCCTATCACAATCCGGAGCCGAGCGGCCATCCTGGTTGCTCTGCCAGCGCGAGGGGCCAGGTCAAGGGCCAGGGCCAGCTTGGGCCACCACCCAAACGCAGCCACAGAGGGGAGCTCCCGCCGAAGAAGCCTAGAGGCCTCTTGACCATCACCATCGATCCCGCTCTTGCCCCCTCTCTCTCCCTCTGTTTCGCTCGCTGCCTACCTCCTCTCCCTCCTCTGCCACAGCATCCGTGCCGCCACGGCCACCATGTCCAACCTGACGCTCTACACGACGACGGCGGTGCTGGTGCTCGACTCGGACGGCAACCGCATCATCTCGAAATACTACCAGCCGCCGCACGCCGCCAGCTTCCTCTCGAGCGCAACGCCTGCGCAGCAAAACGCCGTGGCGGCGAGCACGCCGCAGCTGTCGACCAAGAACCCCTTCCCTACGCTCAAGGAGCAGCGCGCGTTTGAAAAGGCCATTTTCGAAAAGACCCGGCGCGCCACGGGCGACATTGTGCTGTACGACTCGCACCTCGTCCTCTTCAAGGCGTCGCTCGACGTCATCTTCTACGTCGTCGGTCCCGCTGCCGAAAACGAGCTCATGCTCTCCGGACTGCTCAACTCGTTCTACGACGCCACAAGCATGCTCGTACGCCACCAGGTCGAGAAGCGCGCCATCCTCGAAAACCTCGACCTCGTCACACTCGCCCTCGACGAGACCGTCGACGACGGCATCATCCTCGAGACCGACAGCACCACCATCGCATCCCGCGTCTCCAGACCCCGCCCAGACGTAAACGAGATCCAGATCAACGAGCAGAGTGGGTGTCCAACCAGGGCTGCCGAGATCGATGTCCCTCCCTCGTCCGATGCCGTGCGGCGCTCCTCAACCGCATGCTCACCTCCTCCTTCCCTCCCTTTGCACCCTCCCTCCTCTCGCTCGCCTGCCGCAGCAATCATGAGCGCATACTCGAGTCTCAAGGAGAGGTTCGTATCCGTGCGCGACCAGAGCAGCCAAGACTACTGGCGCAGAAGCACCTGCCAGCTGGCCGACTGACTGACCACCCGTCTTCCTCCTTCCCCCGGCCACCCTTCTTGCCACGACGACAGGGTGGCGCAGCGCATCCTGCAGGGATCCATGTGAAGGCGTTCAAGCGGCCAAGGCGATGCTCGAATCAGGTCATGCTCTCCCGCCTTCACTCCTCGCCAGTCAGCCTTGGGCCAGCCGGCTGGCCTCAGTCTCCGGCACGACGTCGCAAATGTACAATAGACAGCCCACCCCCGAACAAACGCGAGGCGTCGTCGTCATCGTCATCTAGGCGCATCAGATTGCGGTCCCGCAGCGCCAGAGCGGGCGCGGGAACGACGCTCACCGAGCGCTGCCACAAGACTCTTCAATCTCCTGCTCCTCCTTCTCGAGCCTCCTCATCGTGGCCTCGAGGATCCTTTGCCGCCGCTCTTTGACGCTGGTCGGACCGCCATTCGCATCCGACGAGCCGGAGCCGGAGCCGGAGCCGAGTCTGCGTCCACCTGCAGCGCCGCCACCGCCGTCTCCGCCGGGCACGGCCATGGCGGCGGCATCGGGGTCGTAGGCGTCGCCCTCGACGAGCGCGTGGGTGCCCTCTGCCTTTCGCTGCTCGAACCCGGCAATCTGGGCATTGAGCTCGCTGTTGAACGTCTTGAAGTCGTTTGCGTGGCCGCCGTAGCGGTTGTGGGCGAGCTCGTGGACGAGGACGCGCCGCGTGGTGGTGTAGTTGCGGAAGCCCTCTGCGTCGTCGGTGCGCAGGCGCAGCGAGACCCTCTGGCCGGCATTCTCGTTGAGGCCCAGCAGCTCTGGACTCTCCCACGGCAGGAGCTCGGTCAGGATGCCGACCCGCAGGTCGTAGAGCCGACAGATGTGCAGGATGCCCGGGTCGTTTGCCAGGCGGGTGAGAAAGTCGACAATCTTGGAGTAGAGGGGCGAAGAGGCGGGCGTCGAGGCGTGGGGCTGGATAGTGCCGAATGGGCTGAAGCTCGCCCCGGGCGTCGCCGTGTTCCTTGGCTGTCGTCGGTGCAAGGGGCGGGTAGGGCAGGAGGGCGAGGCGAGGCGAGGCGAGGTTCAAGAGAGGATGGGGGGGGGGGGGATCAGCTCTGGTCGATTGTCCGCGCTGTGCCGCATTCGCAGCAAGTGGCCGCGCTGCCGGCTGTGCTCACCCTTGTACCACGCAGCATGCTCGGGTGGTACTGGCGAGGTCCGTTTCTGCGCCTGGCGTAGTCCTCCTGCTGCTGTATCCCTTGCAGCTCCTCGGAGGGGGTGCCGACGACCATGATCTTGAGGCCGGCGCTGGGAATGCCGGCCTGTGCGAGGGTGCGCTGGTCATTGTCGAGCGAGGGTGGTGTTGGGTCCGCGCCGCCGGCATCGTGGTGGATGGCTGGTGGCTGGTTGAGGTTGGCGATGCCCTTTGGTCTGGCGGGGAGGAGTTTCTGGTTGGGTGCCTCGACGTTGGTGAGCTGCTGGATGACGCTGCGCAGCGTGGCGAGCGTGGTGTCGGCTGGCAGATCGGTGAGGCGATGTACGTCCTTGCGAAAGGTG
The DNA here is from genome assembly GCF_000417875.1 of Pseudozyma flocculosa PF-1. Classification (NCBI taxonomy): domain Eukaryota; kingdom Fungi; phylum Basidiomycota; class Ustilaginomycetes; order Ustilaginales; family Ustilaginaceae; genus Pseudozyma; species Pseudozyma flocculosa. The sequence goes on from NW_006920884.1 coordinate 268,322, forward strand.
ATTGTGAGGTCGATTGTGTTGTTCGAGGTAGTGGAAGATGAGGCAGGCTGGAGGGTGTCGGCGGCGTCGGCGTGGGCGGCGGCAGTGCTGGTCTCGGTCTCTAAGGTCATGGGCGCAGACGAGGGGTGGCGACTTTTCCCAATCGGGGTATTTACGGATCTATGGCGTGGGTGATGCAGGAGATGGTATCGTGGCAGGTGGTGGGTAGGTGTGCCGGTGGTCGATGGTCGAGGCAGATGGCAGGTGGCAGAGCAGGGAAGAGTAGTGTGGGTGGCGAGCAGCAGCGAGCGACAAGAGGATAACGCCGAGGTAGAGCTGAGCGAAGAAAGCGGGCCGACGCCAGCCACGCCAGCCCTTCCAGAACCCTGCAGCAGCCAGGCCAGGCCAAGTTGTGGAGGCCCAGGGGATGGGGGGTCGGTTCGCCTTGCACCCGCACGAGAGACGCCGGGCCTTGACTTGTTGGTTGGTCAGAGAGAGGCAACACACGAGCGCAGCCAAAAAGCGCGCCGGGTAACCGGCAGCCAGCGCCGGCTTGGTCAGATCAGCCAAATGGCCGGTAAGGTGGCTGACCGCTGCCTGCGCTCCCCGCTCGCCCCCCCGCCTTTTTTGTTCGGCCTGCAGGTCGGATAAATTCGCCAGCAGCCAGCAGGCGCGGGCGACTCTGACAGGCAGCGCCAAATTGACAGCCCAACACGCCGGCAAGCAGGCAGACCAGGCTAGGGTTGAGTTGGGTTGGGGCAGCCGCCAGCGGCCGCTGGGCCAAGCGAAGAAAGGCAGGCAGGCCACGCCAGGCCAAGGCGCGCGCCAGACGGTGGCCCAGGCGTCGTGGGTGGCCACCGGCCCAACCAGAGCCTCGGTGAGCCGGACCCGCCTTCTCGTCTACCCCGGTCCGCAGCTTGTCCTTGCTTGCTTCTGCGCCTTCCTCGCCCGCTCCGGCAATCCATCGACGCCTTAGCCGCCACCTGGCCCTATATAGCCAACCTCGCCCTGCTTTTCTACCCCACACTCGACGTCCCTCTTCCTTCACGCCTTCGTTCTAGAAGCCCATTACCGTCTCGTCCGTCTCCCTACCCCTTCTCTCCTCCCCTTCACCCCTTCGCCACCCACACGCTTCGCTTCGCCCCCCGCCCCGTCTCGCCATCATGTCGCTCACCACCGGCCCGCTCACCGGCGATGCCCTCATCACAAAGTACATTTCGCCCGCCACGTGGGCGCTGGTGCAGGACAAGTTCTCGCCCTTTGGCAAGCAGACCCTCATCAAGGTCATCAACTTTGTCGAGCACGAGTGCAACCCGGCCGAGGAGCTCTACCACGCCCAGGTCTCGACCGACCCCGCCACCCGCTGGAAGATTGTCCCCGAGATTGTCGAGCAGCTCAAGAAAAAGGCAAAGGCCCAGGGCCTCTGGAACCTCTTCCTCTCCAAGAAGCACTACCCTGACGTCGGCACCCCGCTCACCAACCTCGAGTACGGCATGATGGCCGAGATCATGGGCCGCGGCTCCCACTTCACCTCCGAGTCGATGAACTGCTCGGCCCCCGACACGGGCAACATGGAGGTCTTTGCAAAGTACGGCAACCAGGAGCAGAAGGACACCTGGCTCCGGCCCCTCATGAACGGCGAGATCCGCTCCGCCTTTGCCATGACCGAGCGCTTCGTCGCCTCGTCGGACGCCACAAACATCCGCACCTCGATCCGCCGCGAGGGCGACGAGATCGTCGTCAACGGACACAAGTGGTGGATCTCGGGCGCTGGCGACCCGCGCTGCGCCGTCCACCTCGTCATGGGCAAGTCGGACCCGGACAACGCAAACACCCACAAGCAGCAGAGCCTCGTCATTGTGCCCGCCAACGCGCCCGGCGTCAAGGTCATCCGCCCCATGCAGGTGTTTGGCTACGACGACGCCCCCGAGGGCCACTGCGAGGTCATCTACGACAACGTCCGCGTGCCCCTCAAGAACCTCGTCCTCGACTGGGGCCGCGGCTTCGAGATCATCCAGGGCAGGCTGGGACCCGGCCGCATCCACCACTGCATGCGCTCCATCGGCACCGCAGAGCGCGCCCTCGACCTCCTCCTGATGCGCGCCACCGACCAGCGCAAGAAGGCCTTTGGCAAGACGCTCAGCGAGCACGGCGTCATCGTCCAGAACGTGGCGTGGTGCCGCATCAAGATCGACCAGGCGCGCCTCCTCGTCCTGTCGGCCGCCAACATGATTGACGCCACCAACGCAAAGGGAGCGCTCAAGGACATTGCCATGTCCAAGGTGGCCGTCGTCAAGTCGGCCCTCGAGGTCGTCGACATGGCCATGCAGGCCCACGGCGCCGAGGGCGTCTGCCAGGACACGCCGCTCGCCAGCGCCTGGGCCGGCCTCCGCACCCTGCGATACGCCGACGGGCCCGACGAGGTCCACCTGCAGCAGCTCGGCAAGCTCGAGCTGCGTCGCGCCCCCGAGCTCTGGGACAAGGCCAACCTCCGCTCCGCCGTCTCCAAGAAGCTCATGGACAAGCACGGCCTCAAGTCGCACCTCTGACCTGGTCCTCGATGCTCGTTCCCCCGCTTGTATCATGCCTGCCTGCCTTGTGGTTGTTGCGCTTTTTCCCTGCTTAGAGGCGGTTGGGCAATGTAGGAAAGGAATACCTGGGTTCTCGTGACTCTCCGTCGTCGTCGTCGTCGTCGAAGTGCGTCGGTCGTGTCGGCCCGTTGATCGTGTGCGGCGGTATGGCCAGTCGAGCCCGGTAGATGTGCCTTGACCGTCTGCCCGCCTTTCTAGAGCCGGCGAAGGCCGTACAACCTGAGCACCTCATCCGACCTAGTCAGCTCGGTCGTCGAGTCCGAAGACGAACCGGCCTCGTCGTCGATGGTGGAGGGACTCCCAAAGACGGGATCGACGCCGCTGCCCATTTTCGGAAAGGGAATCACGTCGCGGATCGAAGTGGCGCCACACACGATGGCCATCAGCCGGTCGAAGCCTGTGACGTCCCCCGCCGGTCAGTCCAGTCGAGGTGAGGGGGATTAGGTTAGCCAATGTGGGGAAGACAAGGGGGAGGGAAGGGTATGGGGACGTACCGAGTGCGATGCCGCCGTGCGGTGGTGCGCCGCACGAGAGGGCGTGCAGGAGGTGTGAGAATCTAGACGTCTCCGAGGGCGTCAACTGCGATGGATGGTGCACGACGAGGAGGATGAAGTAACGATGGAGTGCGACAGGTCAGTACGGTCGCGGAGGCGAGGATGCGGAAGGCGGGCCCCACCGCTCGTCGTCCGGGACGCTGTGGCACACTCACCTTCAACACGTCCTCAAACACCCGGCGCTGCATGGCCGCATCGTGGATCCTGACGCTGCCGCCTCCAATCTCCTGCCCGTCCAGGACGAGGTCGTAGTGCTGCCCGCGCACGCTCCCCACGCGCGACGCATCCACCCCACCCGCGCGGTTGGCGAGCACGTGGGCGTCCTCGGCCATGGGCGCCGTAAAGGGGTGGTGGGACGACTGCCATCTCGTCTCGACGCCGCCTCCCGCTGCCGCTGCCGCTGCCGCCGCCGCCGCCGTTGGGCCCGAAGAGAGACGCGACAGCTCGTTTTTGTCCTCGTCGGCCAGCGTGAAGAGCGGGAACTCGGTGATCCACGCAAACTGCGGCTTCATCGACACGCTCAGCAGCCCCTTGGAGCTCAGCAGCGACGCTAGCGACTTGCGCAGGTCGCCCAGCGGCGTCGAGCCGCCCTCTGGCGGGGACGGGCGCGTCGACACGAAGACGTCGACCGCGCCATCGCCGTCGGCCGCGATCCCCTCCGAGGCGCGCGACGAGGCGAGCACCTTGGCGAGGTGACTCGAGAGGCGGTCCACGTCGACCTCGGATGCCTGCAGCTCGCCGTCGCGGTGGTGCGAGAGGGCGTGGCGAACCCTCTGGCTCTTTTTGAGCAGCAGCGCGGCGAGTTCGTTGGTGTTGTGCCAAGACGCGATCCGGAATCGCTCGACCTGACCCCGGAACGGCGCCAGCAGGCCCTCGAGCTCCTTGTTGGACAGCTTGCCGGCGTTAGTATGGTGATGCGGGAGGATCTCGAGCGCCACGCCGACATCCTCGTTCTGGGCCGGGGATGGCGACGGCGATTCGGCGGCGTCCTCGTGGTGTCGAAGGCCAGACGAGATGTCCGAAATGCGCAGGCCGTACCGCAGATCAGGCTTGTCGGAGCCGTAGGTGGTCATGGCAGTCCAGTAGGAGAGCACGGGGAAGCCCCGCTTCCGCCCCGGATCCTCGTAGAGATGGTCGAGGCTGCCCTTACCCGCCGCAGCCCAGATCCGCGCGATGAGTCCTTCAATGACATCGCGCACCTGGTGGCCTCCGATGCGCCACTGGCCCTGGGCGTCTCTCGCATCGACTTCGACTTCGGCCGCAGTGGCTGCCGCCGCCGCGTGCTTCGATGCAGAGGGAGGACCGCCGCTGACGAAGCCCATCTCGAGGTCGATCTGGGTAAACTCTGGCTGGCGGTCCTTTCTGCCATCCTCGTCGCGGAAGCACTTTGCGATCTGGAAGTATCTATCGGTGACGCCGGATGCGATGAGGAGCTGTTTGGGCTGCTGAGGCGACTGCGGCAGGGCATAGAAGCTGGGTTCGGGATGTCGTTGCTGCTGTTGCTGACTGCCTGCTGTAGATGAGGGGGAGGAGGCTATCCGCGTGGGTACGAGAAACTCTCTTGCGCCCTCGGGCGTGCTGCGGAGCAGGATTGGGGTTTCGATTTCGAGAAAGTCCTGGTCGTAGAGGTGGGTGCGTATGGACTGTGCGATCCTGCTGCGTAGGCGGATGTTGTCGCCAAGGGCCTTTCGGCGGAGGTCGAGGTAGCGGTAGCGTGCCCTGACCTCGGGCGAGATGCGGTCCGCATGCTGCGAGTCGGAGGGGAGGAAGGGGAGGTCGCGCCGTGCCGGGTTGAGGAGCTGGAGCGACGAGAGACGGATCTCGATGAATCCAGAGGGGAGCGAGGGGTTGCGATCTGCCTCTGGGCGGAGCTGTACGTGACCCGTTGCGAGGACGACGCTCTGGAGGGGCATCGACGAGGTGGAAGCGATGAGGGCCTCGAGGCGTTCGTCGCCGTCGGCCTGGAGCACGAGCTGTACTGAGCCCGTGTGGTCGCGGAGGGCGACGAATCCGAGGTGCTTTGATACGATGCGGAGCGAGTCGAGCCAGCCTGCGAGTACGACTTGTTGGCCGGCGTGGTGCTGGTCGAGCTCGCCGCAGCGGTGGGTCGAGGGGTGGAATGCGCCGTGGTGGGCCGAGTGGGTGGGTGCGTCTGCCTGTGCGGAAGAGCTGTCTATGGAATGCGAGGAACACTTTGGGCTAGAAGTGACAAAGCAGCGTGCAGGGTGGCGGAGACGTGGTGTCTGTCTGCACGAGGATGGTGATGGTAGCGGTGCGGTGCTGGCGGCGAGGTGAGGTGAAGCGCGGCCAAGTCGCAATAGCGAGCGGGCGGTGTTGGGCCTCGGCAGAGCCGTGAGCCTGCACGCCATGATGATAAGCGGAGGCTGCTCTATGGCTTTAGAAGCGATGCTGCGGATTGAAGGGGCAGAGAGAGGGTGGTGGAAGGGAGAGGGAGAGGAGGGTTACAGGAGAGGGAGAGGGAGAGGGAGGGAGAGGAGAGTTAGAGGAGAGAGAGAGGGCAAAGGCAGAGGTCGGCCCACCGCCCCAACCTTAACCGCTCCACATTCGACATTCTTAGTTGGCTTCTTGTCGCCGCTGTCGACTGCCTCGCCTGTTTTGTCGGCCGGCAAAGGACGGCAAACCGGCGGCTGCCCTCAACGCGTCGTGATGGCCTGGCAGCTGGGCGGGTGGGCGTGTGTCAATCTGCCCTTCGCCGTTCGCCATCAAGATCCCATCAGGCCCACCATCACCAACACCCCCCGCCGCCCATCTACCCTGCACCGTCGCGCCCAGCAGAGCAGGGCAGTCCGCTCCAGCGCCACCTCGTCGCCATGTCCGACCGTCCAAGGAGGTCGGCCCGCAACTCGAGCTACAACTCGCCCGCCCACACCCCAGCCCCCACCACTGCTGCCACATCCACACCATCCTCCCGCCTCGTCAGCCAGCACCAGCACCAGCACCAGCACCATGCCACCCCCTCTGCAGCAGTAGCAGCAGCGGCACAGCGGACGTCCCAGTACCACCAGCTGCCGCCTCAGCCCCATCAACTGGCCCACCACTCTGCCCATGCCACTCCCGGCCCAAGCAGAACCGCCAGTGCAGCAGGCCATCACCCGCCCCAAACCCCCTACTTCAACGTCCAGCAACCACCACAGCAGCAGCCTCACCTCCACCAGCCGCACCACTCGCACCCCCAGCAGCATCCTCAGTACGCAGCACCCCAACCTCACATGACCTACCAGCTCCCGCAGGCCTGGACCCTCTCGAGGGGCGCCGCCCCCATCCTCCCCTTCACCCCCCTCGTCCCGCCCCTACCCGCCAACTTCCCCAGCACCTCGTCCCACCCCGCCCGCCACGTCCCGCAGGCCATCTACACCACCTTTCCCTCGCGCATGCGTGCAGGCATCACCACCCTCATGCAGCCCATGCAGCCAAACGACCTCATCGACCCGCTCGCACGGCCCCTCGATCCGCTCTCGACCCCACTCCACGAGTCCCGGTTCGACTACGGCACCCCAGGCGCCTCTGCTGCCAGCCTCCTCCGCTCCACCAACCGCACCTCGAGGCGCAGGGCCGCTGCCGGCTACATCCGATACGCAGAGGCCGAAGACTCGGGCGAGGACTTTGACGACGAACTCGCAGCCGCAACGCCCACCGACGACGACGCCCAGGCATCCCGCGGCCTCAAGCGCAAACTCACCGGCCTCGACACGCCAGACGGCTTTGCGCCTTCTGGGCTGCCAGACGAGCAGGGGCAGGTTGGCGGCGATGAGGAGGAGGAGGAGGAGGAAGAGGGCTTCCGATCCTACCTCGGCCTGCCGCCGCCGGGCAACAAGGTCGTGGCGCGCCGCATGTTCCGCCCCACGGCCCACCTCTACCACGACGATGAGGAGCTGCACAAGCAGGCGCTCCGCAACGAGGTCCTCGTCCCCATCCGCATCGAACTCGAGACCGAGACCCACCGCATCAAGGACACCTTCACCTGGAACATGAACGAGAAGCTCATCTCGCCGCTCCACTTTGCCCGCCTGCTCCTCGAGGACCTCGACCTGCCCCTCGAGCCGTACCAGGCGCAGATCGCCCACATGATCACGCAGCAGGTCGAAGAGGCCATCGGCGTCGCCGACATCGAGATGGAACCCGCAGCCGGCGGCATCTGGAGCCCCGCCAGGCTCGAGGCAAAGGAGGGCGAGCTGGCCCTCACGGAAGAGGAAAAGGCCCAGTACGACCCAGACGAGGAGGACGTCAAGGAGGCCAGGCAGTGGGACTGGGGCCTGGCGCGGCTCGACCCGGAGCAGAAGGACTGGCGGCTGCGCATGCAGAAGCGCCTCAAGACGGGCGAGGGCCTCGGCACCATCGAGGACGACATGAGGGTCATTGTCGATGTAAGTGGCGAAGCGCCCCGAAGCTGCACGTGGTGTGGGCCAGAGCCTGTCTGAGTCGACCAAAGTGACCGACCGAGCTGATTGGACTCCCCCCCCCCCCCTTTTCTCTCCTCGTGGCCACCATCCGCGCCCCACTCACCGCAGTACGAGGTGCAGATCCTGCGCCACTCGCTGCGCGACCGGCTCGAGTGGGACCTCTGCTCGCCGCTGACTCCCGAGTCGTTCGCGACGCAGCTCTGCAAGGACCTCGGGCTGACGGGCGAGGCGCTCTCGCTCATTTCCAACTCGGTGCGCGAGCAGCTGCTCAACCACAAGCGCGCCGCGCTCGAGCTGGGCCTGCTGGGCACGGGCAAGCTGTTCCGGGACAAGGAGGCCGAGATTGTCGAGGCGGGCGAAGAGGTGCTGCGGGAGCGGGCGGAAAAGATGCGGCGGAGGCTCGAGGGCACGGCGACCGTGTCTGGCACCGAGACGCCGAGGAGCGAGAACGAGGGCGAGGGCACCGACGTCGAGGTCCAGACGCCGACGTCGGCCATGCAGCAAGACGAAGATGGCGGCGGCCAAGAGGCAGGTCTGGCGGTCACGACGCGGGCCACGCCCACACCGACGCCGACACCAACACCAACACCGGCAGCGCAACCGGCCGAGGCGGGCGACGGGCAAGACTCGGAGACGGAAGAGGTCGAGACGCTGCACCTCACCGCCCCGGCCACGGCGGCGGGCACGGCAGCGCCGACGCGCGAGCCCTCGACGACGCCTGCGCCGACGTCGACGTCGACACCGGCCGTCTCTACGCCAGTAGTGGGCGGTGCAGGCGGAGCGACGAGGACTTCATCGCGCCTTGCCGCCGCCGCTGCCGGTGGTGTTGGAGGGGGGAGCGGCGCTTCGGGTGCCGCGGCGGCGACGGGGGACGAAGAGCCACGGCCATCGGCGGCGCAGCGGCTGGCGTCTGCGTCGCTCGTGGTGCGCGACATCCTGTCCAAGGGCGCGAGGCCGATGGAGGGCGTGTGGCGGGACTATGTCGAGAGCCGCGAGTTTGGACCGCTCCTCGAGCGCCTCTCGGACGAGGACCTGCAAAAGGTCGAAGAGGCAAACGTCCGCGCTTCCAGGTGAGTGCTGCCGTGCCTTGCCGTGCCGTGCCCGAGACGTGCGTCCGGCTCCAGAAGCAGAAGATCGGAGAGCTTACCCCGTCTTTTGTCTGTTCGCTCCTCTGCTTCCTTCTCTGGGTCTGTTCGCGGCTCTAGGCGCAACCGCCGCGAAGCGCAGCGCGGGTACGCCACGTCGGGCAGGAGAAGGAGGTAGTCGCCCGCCTAGCCTGGCCTGGCCTGGCCTGGCCTGGCCTCCCCTCACCGGGCCGTGCCGGCTCGTCGGCTCGTCATCCAGCTTGTTTCCCCCAGTCGAGTCGTCGTACATGGTCGCTTGCCCGCGTCCAACGAAAAAGCAGCTTCGCCATAGCATGGCATGGCATGGCATGGCATGGCATGCACTCTTCTCCCCTCCATCCCCGCGCCAGTGCTACCGCCGTGCCGGGCGGTCGGTCCTGGTCGATTGGACTGATTGTGATGGGTGTTTCGACATTGTTGGAGCGCTGCTGATGCTGCTGATGCTGCTGCTGCCGCTGCTGCTGCTGCTGCTGGGTTTGGTTGCTGCTAGAGATACATTCGAGACGGGAGCGGGATGGGCGAGGGGGCAAAGACAAAAGAGAGATCTAGGACGAGGAGGCGACAGGCTTAGCGGCCGCCGTGTCCGCCGCCAGAGTAGGAGCCGGCCGAGATGGTGTTGACGCCCTGCTTGCTGTCGTTGGTGGAAGAGTAACCCTCCTTTGCGTCTGCGGAAGGGGTCAGGGGCCAGGATCGGGATCAAGCAGACTCGATGGGTGAGCATGCAGCTCGTGTGATGGCAGCGGCGCAAGGTGGAGAGGGAGACGGGAAAAGGGGACGCCCGCCCAACACTCACTGGCAGACTGGAGCTGACCGCGCTCGAGGAGAATCTTGGCGACTTCGTCGTCCTTGTGGGTGCCAAAGACGGTGTCGAGCTGCTGCTTCGAGGGCTGGCCCATGATGCCCTGGGCGCCCTGGCCCGTGTGGAAGACCTGGAAGCTGTCGACGACCTCGGTGAGCGGGATCGTCTTGTCGCCCTTGATCCACTTCTGGTACTGCTCGTCCGGCAGGCGGACACAAGCGGTGCAGAGAGGGGAAGAGGGGGAAGGTGGATGTCAGTGCGACTGTGCGCGGTGGGTGCCGACGAGGTTTGGGCGGGAAGCAATCGGCGGGGCCGAGGAGGGGGGGAATGCGAAGAGACGAGACGCACCTCGTCCTGGTTAACAATCATCATAAACTCGTCAGTCGACTGCGAGTCGGGCTTGTAGACGACCTTGTGGAACGAGCGGACCATGTTGGGCGAAAGCGGGTGGTGGGGTCGTGGGGTGGTGCTGGTGTCGTGGATGGGAAACGGGTGACGAGGAGAGGCTGGGTTCAAAGAACAGTAGAGTAGTGCGGTCGGGGTGGTGTTGGTGGTGGAGAGGAAGGAGGAGGTTCGGCTAGAGGAGCCCCCAGTCTTATATCCATCGACGGAGGGGCCGGGGCAAGGGCAGGGGAGACCGGATGGACGGCCGTGGAACCGAGCGGAGGGGTGACGCTCGGTCCAACCACGGCTTGTCGATCGTCGTCCGTTGGCGAGCGAGCCAGCCAGCCAGCCGGCCAGCGAAGCAGCGAAGACAGGCCAGGCCAGGCCAGGCCAGGCCAGGATAGGCCAGGCAGGACAGGCTAGGATCCGTCACGGTACATGCAGCGCCGTAGCATGCCATGGTCGGTCTGCTCCACCAGAGGCAGCAGGAGACAAGGCAGGCAGGGTCTCGTGAGGCGGGCAGGCGCAGCCAGGCTCGCCGGGCGGCCAGGCCAGGCCAGCGCAGGCGGCGGTGGGTCATCACCGTGCCTAGGCTCTGCACCGACGGCCCCCGCTTGGCCTGCAAAGTGACGACAGGGCCCCCGTGCCAGCCGCTCGACGACGTGCAGCCGTGGCCCGAGCGGCTGGCGGCATCTCTCGGCCGAGGCAGTGCAGCTCACAGCATCATCCGCTTGCCTCTCCCGCTCGCTCAGTCGGCCTGTCGGGTTCACCCGCCGTCGTCGTCGTCGTCGTCGTCGTCGTCGCCGCTAGTCTGGCATTCATCTTCTAGACCCATGCAGGCCGTCAAAAAGGGGTATATCGAGGGCACGGCTACGTACGGACGGTGCGGGCAGTCTCGCTCCCGGACAGGTGGCAGAGAGCTAAGCAAGGTGGGGGACGAGGAAGAGGGGTTAAGAAACGACGGCGGACGGCTCGCCGGGCCTCTGGCTCCGATGAGATGTCGTCGTCTGTGGTCGTGAAAAGTCGTGGGCTTGGTCGTGTAAGAGTGTGTGGCGTCGGGAAAAAAAGGCTACGCGGCCGAGGATGCTTGCCGCCTCTCTGCCATGTTGGCACCTTCGCCCTCGGTGTCGGACGGCGCGGCCTTGGCATGGTCCCCGTCGTCCGTCGTCGCTAGTTGCTCCTGTTCCGTCAAGGATGGCTCATTGCCAAAGTGCGACCCATCCGCCTGTGACCCTGCGTCCGCGTCTGGAGCGACGCGGTCCAAGGATCGGTCACCATGTCCTTCCGCCTCCTCGTCCTCGGGCTCGGGCGTCTTGGACCGCATCGATGGAGCAGTGGCCAGCGGTCCGCCCGCATCCTCGTCGATGATACTCAGCACGTTCTGCAACCGGCTCGCCGCGGCCGAGACGGCACCGATGCCGACCCCGCTCCCATTTCCGCTTCTCGATGTGCTCGAGGCCGTCGCTGCCGTCGCCGAATCGATATCGCCCGGATCTGCCGCCTCACGCTCCCTCCTATCGCGGTTCTTCTCCCGGTCGCGATCGAGCAGCTCTTCAAAGTCCATGCTCTCGCTGCCGAACAGGCCCGTTGTCGCCACGCTCGACTCCGAAGTGGCGACCGAGGTGGTGGCATCCGAAATGGCCGAGAGCTGCGGAGCATGGCCGTGGACGCGCTCGCCGTGTCCGTGGCCACCTGCGCTCGAGGACGAGCCGCGCTTGGAATGCCGGGCCTGTGTGGGCGTGGCCTCGGCTTGGGGCGATTGGCCCACCATCGAGGGCGAGGCGGCGCTGCTGCTGCCGTTGGCAGGCCGCGAGAGGCCCCTGGACGGCGTCGTCGGCGACATTAGGCTGGCCGGGCTGATGGTCGACGATGCGGGAGCGCCGTTGGCGGCGTACGACTGTGCGCCTGCGGTGGGCGCACTGGGGGCGCCCTCGGGCACGACGCCGTGGATCGAGTTGGCGGCAGAAGAGAGCAGCGACGTCGGGGGCAGGATGCTGAAGATCTGGTCGTCCTGCTTCGGCGGGCCATACGAGCCAAAGGGGTCCGGGATGGCCGAGAGCATGGGCTCGAGGATGGGGTCCGAGAGGCCCTTTGAGCTGATGCGCTCAGAGATCTCGATCTGCGAGCGGACGACGAGCGCCACCTTGCTCGAGATAAACTCCCAAACCTCCTCCTCGGACTCGAGGACCTCGTGGTAATAGTGGGCCTTTAGCTCGTCGAGCTCGTCGACGTGCGCCTGGAGCTCCTGGAGCGCGCGGCGGAACTGGTTGAGGTCGCGCTCTTTGCGCCTGCCCGTGCGCATGTTGCGGGCCTCGGCCTCCTTGAGCTGCTTGCTCTTTTCGGTGATGGCCTTGTCGTGGGCGAGCTGGCGGTCGTTGCACGCGGCGCGGTAGGTGTCGTAGTGGCTGAGCAGGGGGATGCTAAAATCTTTCCAGAAGGTGTCGCAGAGCACCTGCTCATAGTTGCTCTTGAGGAAGTGGAGACCGCTGGCGGCCTGGAGGCCCGCGCCAGAGTCGTGGGCGCCCTTGACACGGGCGCACTCCTCGAGGGCGCAGGCAAAGTCGGACGACGCCTTGGCCATGGCGAGCATCGTGTTGGTGTAGGCCTTGGCCGAGGTGAGCAGCTTCTCGTAGGCGTTGAGCGAGTTGCGCAGGTCGGCGCGGGTGATGAGCACGGCGGGGCGAGATGGGAAATCGAGCGAGGCGCGCGTCGTCGAGCTCAGGCTCGGTGACGGCGGTCCGCCGCCCTGCTGGACGCTCCGGAAGGAGCGTGGACCCGGCATCGGGTAGCGGGGTCGGCGCCGGTGGCCTCGTGAGGTGCGATTCGAGAGTCGGGCGGCGAGAGTGCAGGGCTGCTTCGGCGCCGAATGGTGTTCCGTATCGGCGATGCTCCCCGGCAGACCTGAGAGCTGGGACGTTGCGAAATAGGGCGGGAAGATGCCGTCGGACCGAAGTGCCTTCGTAGCGCGGAGTGCGCCGACTTCGTGTGTTGCGAGGCGAGACGACAGTCGATAGATTCTGCCGCCGCTTGTCGGTAGCCAGGTGTCGCGTTGAAGTTGACGAAAGGCTCGAGCGACCGGCGGTGGCGATTGAGAGCCAGCGGGAGATGGAGTCTTTCAGAGTGTCGACTGGCGACGGCGGCGGCAAGGGCGGCAAGGGCGGGTGTTGGTGTTGGGCTCGAGGTCGAGAGGCAGGCCAGTCCAGGCTAAGCTTTTGGGCGCTGAAGCGTGGGGGGCGCGCCAACGTGCGTGCGTGCGTGCGTGTTTGGGCCGACAGGGGGCGACTCGGCTCTGGAGCCATCCGCCAGGTTGCGAGCCCCTTGGCTCGGATGTCGGACGTTGAAGTGGCTGGCAAGCATCCGAGCCAGCCGGCTGCCGTGCTTCTGGAAAATGCCTTGGAAATATACCAAAAAAATCGCCCGCCGTTGCGAAGGCTGCGCTGGCACGGGGAGGCCGAGAAGGGAGCCAGACTCTCGAGCAGGTCTGATCCAAGGCAGCCTGGCAAATCCTCTATCTGCCTTTCTGTCCTAGATTTCGAGCAAGGCGCTCCGAGAGAGAGGGAATGAGAGACGTTTGTGTGCGAAGATGAGAGAGATAGGGACGTCGCACGAGATGGCCAGTAGCCCAAGCTTGGGGAGGCGGAATCTCGTGGCGGCGGCGGTGGTGGCGGCGGCGGCAGCAGATCGACTGACGGGCGCTCGGACCTCCACCGCCCAGGAGGCCGAGGGTGAGGTTCCAGCGCCCGCTGCCCGTGCCGGGTGTGCTGTGCTGTGCTGCGCTGTTGGTCTCGCGAGCGTCGGGCTGGCTACAGGTTAGGCCTCTGCTCGGCCCCTTTTTGCCGTCTGGTTGGTTTGGCAGCCTGAGCTGGCGCAGCTCGGCGGTGAGACGTACGCTGCGCTGGCTCCCCCTGCAGGCTGAGCAGGCTCGCTCGCGCCAACACGCAGCCCAGCTGCCAGCCCAGGCCAGCCCAGAACAGGCCCCCCGCCAGCCCTCGAATACGGCGTGCGTGCGTGCGTGCGAGCGAGCGAGCGAGCGAGCGAGGATCGCCTTGGAAGCTTCACCCCATCTCTCTGTCTCTCTCTGCCCAGCTTTCAATCGCGCTACCGCCAACAAAACCACCATCGACGACCACCCAACACCACGCCCTAACCCTAGTAGCCACACACCGCCAGCCTCTGCCTTCTAGCACCATGTCCCACGCCCAAGACCCCACCATCGGCGACGACGAGCTCGCCACCACCAGTGAGTGCAGCTGCGGCCTCCCAGCTCACCTCCTCTCCCCGCCCACCATGGCATGCGCCCGCGACTGACATATTGTCCCCGCCTTCGCCCTTCTCGTGCCCTCCGACGCCTGCATCGCCCTGCAGAGACTGCCGGCTACAACCCGGGAGAGAAGAAGACGCTCGACGAGTACACCAAGCTCGACGCAGAGGACGAGTCGCTCGCAAGGTGGAAGGCCAGCCTTGGTCTCGACACCGCCTCGGCCGCCGTCGACCCAAACGCTCCCAAGGTGCGCCATGGCCTTGCATCGAAATCGGTCTCCTCTCGTCGCCAGCACCAGCCGACCCATTCTCACCTCGCTTCATCCTTCCCCGACCACACGATCCGCTCCCGCTTCATTTCCCCGCCTCGCAGCTCCAGCTCCACAGCATCTCGCTCGTCTCGCCCTCGGCGCCAGGCGGTGCCGTCTCCATCGACCTGCAGCAGCCAAAAGAGCAGCTCGAGGCGCTCAAAAAGAACCCGCTCAACGTCAAGGAGGGCGTCGACTACAGCGTCAAGATCGTCTTCAAAGTCGGCAATGAGATCCTTTCGGGCCTCAAGTACGTCCAGGTCGTCAAGCGTGCCGGCGTCACCGGTGAGTCGTCCCGAGCGAGCAGCAAAAGCAGGGTGGCAGAAGCAGGAGATGGGCCCGGCGGCTTCACGGTTGCTGACTGACCAGCCCAACCATCCAACGACGGCCGCGTGCGTTGTAGTCGACCGCATGGAGGAGATGATTGGATCGTACGGCCCGCGCGCCGAGCCGTACGAGAAGAAGTTTGCGTCCAACGAGGCCCCCAGCGGCATGCTGGCGAGGAGCGGCACCAACACCGTCCGCAGCAGGTGAGTCCGGCCCGCCATCGCTGTGTCCGGTCGACAGGGTCGCGAGCGCTGATGCCTCGACCCGCAACTCTTGTGCATCTGTGCGCGTGACGACGCTGCGCAGGGTGGTCGATGACGACGGCAACGTCTTTGCCGACTGGACGTGGGCATTCAAGGTGAGTGCCGAGCGCTGGCAGTGCCGCATCGCCGAGCGCAGGGTCGACCAGAAGCTGACGCTTGTGGCTTTCGTGCTCGCCCCGCCCGCTCGCCCGCTCTTGCCCGCTCGTTTTGGCGTGCCCAGATCACCAAGGAGTGGTGATTCCGCCACCATGCCGTCCGAGGCCTGGCCGGCGTCGCAACGTTCGGTCAGCTCGCCTGAACCGGCCTCTCTTCTGGCAGACATCCCTGCCCCTCGGCCGCTCCGTCTGTCTGCTGCCCTATCCTGCATCACACGCATCCATACCACTGAATATCCCGCACGACCCGAACCTAATGCCGAGACCGCTGAATCACAGCCATGTGGCTCACGCCTGACCCTCCGCGGGAGAAAGAGAGAGAGAGGAGAGAGAGAGAGAGAGAGAGAGAGCAAAGAGGCGAGAGAATGAAGGTGCTGTGTGGGATTGCGGGAGAGGCAAGGTGGACCGGCCGGCCGGCCGCTTCGAAGGCTGAGCCTCACCCGAGGAAGTTGAAGACGAAAAAGTGGAACAGGACTGATGCGAAGAGGAAGTCGCCGAACGCTCTGTTGCGAGAGAGGACACGGGGAGACGGAGGGTGGCACACAAAGAATCTCAGCCGCTGTCGCTGTCGCTGCAGCAGTAGCTGCGATGGGATGCGATGGGATATTTGAAGCGGAGCGACGTACCTCTCTGGCGAGACCTTTGGGAAGACGTGGCTGTTTTCGGGGTTGGCCTGGATGCGGAGCGAGGCGGCGAGAACAAACTGGCCGACGGTGGATGCGAAGCTATCGTGCGTCGTTGTCGGAGGGGTCGGAACATCAAACGTCTAGGGAGGTCAGCAGAGGAAAGGAGGAGAGAGAAAGAGAGAGGCCAGAGATGGCGCTGGACGGGGTCTTGGGCCTGGGGGGGAAAGGGGGAGACACTTGCCCTGCAATAAACGAGTTGAAGGGGTAATTTGTGATGGCGATGCAGTAGACAAACTGGATGATGCCGCTGACCATGAGGAAGACGAGGAAGGCGTCGACGAGCTTGAGGCGTTTTGGCGTCGTGGCGACGTAGGAGTTGTAGAGGGCCGAAAAGGGCGACGACGAGGCGGACGCGGGCGTCGAGCGGGCTAGGGGCTTTGGTGGTGCCATCTTGAGCCGAGGACCTTTCGACGAAGAGGGAGGATGCGACGGAGTGCAGAAGCTTGCGCGCGCAGTCAGCGGGTAGGTACCGGAGTGAAGATGCGATGGCGGAAGAGAGCGGCAGCGGGTCGGGAGGCGAGGTCGAGGTGGAAAGCAAAGCAAGCGAGCAAGGCGGTGAGGTGAGCTCGAGGTGCGAGCTTGGAACCTAGTTGCCCCGTCCCGCTGGCGGCAGAGGGGGTGGTCTGACCGCGTTGCGAACAAGCGGCAGCCAGCCAGCCGTGCGACAGAGACGGGCCCAAAAAAGTAGGCAAGGCGGGGCCCGCGCTAGGCAGAGCGGGAAGGCAGGGCCAGGCAGGGTCAGGCAGGGTGATGGCATGCAAACCTTCGATCTTCGCTGCGCTCGCCCGCACCTGGGCAGGCTGGCAGGCTGCCCTCGGCCCCTGCCGTTCAGGCTAGCGCCCCCTCGCCAGGCCCGCTCGCCTGCCGGTGGTGAGTGGGTGGCCTGCCATCAAACTTTTTTCCCCACCTGACGCCCTCCCGCCACCGCACCACCGCCATCACCCTCGGCACTCCTCCATCTCCTCACCTCCCAACCCCTCTCGAGACCACACCGGCGAAAGCGTATTGCGCCCATCGCCAGTCCTCCGACACCGTCGACCAACCCTCTTGCCGAAGGCCGACAGCAGGAACCCATCCTTTTGCTTGAAAGCGGTGCACGTCCGACGACGCTTCGGATCCTCCCGAGTCCCAACCACCCCTGCACCTCTGCACCCGCCGCCCACGACCGACCGCCCGCCATGAACCCCAACGCACGAAGCTTCAACTTCAACCCCAACGCCCAGGGCTTTGTGCCCCCGGGCGCTCAGCAGCAGGGGGGCAACCCCTATGGCCAGCAGCAGCAGCAGCAGCAGGGCGGCTACTACCAGCAGGGCTTCAACCAGCAGGGCTTCAACGGCGGCTTCACCGGCCAGCAGCAGCAGCCCTACGGCCAGCAGTACCCGCAGGGCGCGTACGGCGGCGCCTACCAGCAGCAGGGCTTCAACCAGGGCGGCTACGCCCAACAGGGCTTCACTGGACAGCCCGGCGGCGCCTTCCCGCCTCGCGGTGCATCCTACCAGGGTCAGCCGCGCCAGCACAACAACCTCCCCCAGCAGCAGCAGCAGCAGCAGCAGCAACCCGGCAACGCCTCGATCCCACCAAAGCCCCAGGGAGCCGCCGGCCTGCCGTCCAACCCGACCGCTGCCGTGGCAGAGGCTCAGGCGGCTCGCAAGCCCGTCTCGCTCTCGATTGGCGGTGGCAGCAGCAGCAGCACGCCCGCCGCCGCCGCCAACACAGCAAAGGCTGACGGCGATGCGCCCAGGAAGCCCGTGAGCATCAGCATCGGCGGAGGCGCAAAGCCTGCCGCCGACAAGAAGCCCGTCAGCATCTCGATTGGCGGCGGCGCAAAGAAGGCCGCCGAGGCGCCCGCGCCAAAGGACAAGTCGGCGGCACCAGCAGCGGCTGCTGCTTCCGAGCCTGCGGCCTCCGACTCCGCAGCAGCGACTCCGGCCCCCGCTGGAGGTGTGGCGGCGGTCAAGGCGGCTGCGGCTGCCGACTCGCCCGCGTCTGCCACGCCCGCTGCCTCGTCGACCACATCCTCGCCGCGCGCCCAGTCGCCGGCTTTCGCCGCCGCTGCCTCGACGACGACCAAGGCTTCCTCCAAGGCTCTGGCCGTCGAAAAGAGCAAGACCGACGCCGAGCAGGTGCTCGAGGAGGCCACCAAGGCCACCGACGAGGAGACGCTCAAGGACCTGTTCGGCGACAAGTCCGACAGCCTCAAGTCGCACCTCAACATTGTCTTTATCGGCCACGTCGATGCCGGCAAGTCGACCATGGGCGGCCAGCTGCTCTTCCTCACCGGCATGGTCGACAAGCGCACCATGGAGAAGCTCGAGCGCGAGGCCAAGGACGCCGGCCGCGAGTCGTGGTACATTTCCTGGGCGCTCGACTCGACGTCCCAGGAGCGCGCCCAGGGCAAGACGGTCGAGGTGGGCCGCGCCTACTTTGAGACGGGCAAGCGGAGGTACACGATCCTCGACGCCCCCGGTCACAAGTCGTTTGTGCCGTCGATGATCAGCGGCGCGTCGCAGGCCGACGTGGCCGTGCTCGTCATTTCGGCGCGCAAGGGCGAGTTTGAGACGGGCTTTGAGCGCGGTGGCCAGACGCGCGAGCACGCCGTGCTGGTCAAGACGGCCGGCGTCCAGCGGCTGGTGGTCGTCGTCAACAAGATGGACGAGCCGACGGTGCAGTGGGAGCAGAGCCGGTACGACGAGATTGTCAGCAAGCTGTCGCCCTTCCTGCGCGGCACGGGCTTCAACCCAAAGACGGACGTCACCTTTATCCCGGTGTCGGCCTACTCGGGCCAGAACCTCAAGGAGCGCGTGCCCAAGGACATCTGCTCGTGGTACACGGGGCCCAGCCTGCTCGAGTTCCTCGACGACCTGTCGCTGAGCGACCGCAAGATCAACGCGCCGCTCAAGATGCCCATCTCGGAGAAGTACAACGACATGGGCACCGTCGTCGTGGGCAAGCTCGAGGCGGGCAAGATCAAAAAGGGCGACTCGCTCGTCCTGATGCCCAACAAGACGCCCGTCGAGGCCGTGTCGATCTTCAACGAGCAGGAGGAAGAGGTGCCCGCCGCCATCTCGGGCGACAATGTGCGCGTCAAGCTCAAGGGCGTCGACCACGAGGACGTCACCGTCGGCTACGTCCTCTCGGACGCAAAGGAGCCCGTCCACGTCGCCACCCACTTCGAGGCGCAGCTCGCCATCCTCGAGCACCGCAACATCATCTGCGCCGGCTACAGCGCCGTCCTCCACTGCCACACCGTGTCCGAGGAGGTCAACCTGTCGGCCCTGCTCCACTACTACGACAAAAAGACGGGCAAGAAGAGCAAGCGCGGACCCCAATTCGCCAAAAAGGGCATGAAGGTCATCGCCCTCATCGAGGCCGCCGCGCCCGTCTGCGTCGAGCGCTTCAAGGACTACCCGCAGCTCGGCCGCTTCACGCTGCGCGACGAGGGCCGCACCATTGCCGTGAGTCGAGTGCTGCCGCCCTGCCCGCCGCAGAACGTCTCGGAGTCGGTGTGTTCCCCGAAGTCGAAGTGCGATGCTGACCGTCGACCTCCTTTGGCTCCTATCGCCCGCTTACCCACTGACCCCACCCCCACAGATCGGCAAGGTGACAAAGCTCATCACCAGCGCCGAGGAGATGCCAGACGTCAGCAAGCTCTCGGTCGAGGCCACGGCGGCGGCCAACTGAGGCCGCCATGCTGCACCTGTAATTAGTTCGTCCGTCGCCTAGCCCCTGAGGGCTGGAAGAAAACGCCACGATCTCCTCAGCCTTCCTGTCCGATGATCGACGTGCGTGTGCGAGCTTGACGACGGCGGGCGACCGGGCGGGCGGGGGGCGAGGTAGCTTGACGCTTCCGATCCGGCTCGGCTCGTTGTTGCACCCCGGCTGCACTCGTCGGAGAGAGCGGGACGGGCTAGAGGTGCTTTCTCGCGCTCGCCTTGACTTTTGCATCGAACGACGCCGACGTGATGGCCGTGTTTGGATCAAAGAAGGGATTGAGCGAGACCTGCCAGGCGATCCTCCCGGGAAGAAAGAGGGGGACAGGATCAGCACCTCTCTCCTCCTCTCGGTTACACGCACACACTGGCGTCGTAGGGGAAAGAGAAGGGAGGGAGGGCTCACTTTGAGGTAGGCCTCCCAGATGTCGAGGAAAAAGTTGCGGATCCCATCGTCGTGCCGGTGTTCGTGGAGGATGAGAAACTTGACACCTGCACAGCGGAGGGGGTATGGACGGATCAGCATCGGCTGTTGCCAATTTCGAGGGCGGTGAGCAAGGGACACGTACCGCCGGGAACGAGGAAGCAGCTCGTGGACCATTCGTTGATCCGATCCACCTGCTTGAGGTACCTGCTCCGAGTCGGTCCAAGTCAGGGCAGAGGTTCGCAGCGCACGAGGTCAGATACCCTCCTCGTACCGTCCCGATCGCATCGATCCAGGGGGCGCCCGTGTCGAAGCAAGACTCACATCGTACCCGCGCTCGCCGCCCAGTCCTCGACGGCATCGAGGCTGCTATGCGCAATCATCTGGAGCACGTGCTTGTCATTGTAGCGTCCGAAGCCTATCCCCTTTCCCTCCTTCTTGGCGGCGCCCACCCCCGTCGATCCGGACGCCGTCGCAGCAGCGGCAGAGGACGACGACGAGCCGGACGTGCCCGCCGCCAGACCGGACGTGAGGTCCCTCAACGCCGAGCTGAACCCGAACACGCCCCCTCCGCCGCTGCTGAACGAGTCGAACGAAGGTCGCGGCGAGCCGCTGGACCCTGCTGCCTGTGCTGCGGACGAGTTGGATGCGGCGGTGGCGGCGGCGTTCGAGGCCGATGACGACGAGAAAAAGGACGAGGAGCTCGAGGTGCTCGGCTTCGAGTAGAGGTCGGCTTCGTAGAGCGGTATGTCGCGCGGCGAGACGAGGACGAGGTAGTACGACATCTTGCCCCGAGGCCAAGTGCAAGCGAGTCAACGCTGGGGTTGCGAGTGCGGAGGTGAGAGGGTGTGGATGGTGGTAGGGCGGAGCTGGTCGAGAGGCAGCAGAAGACGTGGTCCGCTTTCGGTGAGGAAGCTGGCAGGGTCGTGCGTCCGTGCGCGCGCGTGCCTGGCCTGGCCTGGCCCGGCCTAGGCGTGACCCCCGCGCGACTGACCAGCGAGCCCGCACATCGCCTCGCCTCGTCTCAAGACACCTTCCACAGCAGCCTCGTCACCCTCGTCATCCTCGTCTGCACAGGGCGTCGAGCAGCGCGCAGACAAAGCTCGCCAGGAGGAATGGCTGCGCCATTTTGCCAGAGGGCCACAGGGAAATGCTGGACCGAGGAGGCTGGCCAGTAGGCGTCTCGATCTGCGCTGTCCCTAGCGCCCTCTCTCTCACCCTGCAGCCTCGTGCTGCCGACTGCTCACGGCCCAGAACCCCTTCGCGTCTGGCAGGGTCGTGACTTCGATTGTGGATGCGAGGAAGAGAGAGAGAGAGAGGAAGAGAGGAATGACAGGCAAGGGCAAGAGCGAGAGGACGTAATGTAGAGTGTAAGGTACGGAGGAGCTCGCGGCGGTGGCGGGGAGTCGAGGGCAGGGCCAAGGAGCGTGGGGCGAGGGGGGTCGAGCGGGGGGGAGAAGGGGGCCGGCGAGTCACGGGATGACGGCGCGGCATTGTCGGTGGGGTGCGGCGTTGTTGAGCTATCGTGACACAGGACCATGCGCGGACTGAAGGGACTGGGAGAGGGCCAGGGGAGGCCAGAAGGGGGAAAGAGAAAGAGAAAGACGACGGAACGGCGAAGACGAACAACTGAGCGGACGAGCAGCGGCAGCGGCGACACTGAGGCCGCACTCGGAGCAGATCCGGGGAAGAGGCAAGCGAGTGAAGGGGTGGGGAAGCCAGGGCAGCAGCGCGTTGCCGACGGCGGCGAGGCGTGCAAAGACGATGAGACCTCCCATCGAAGCCCGCCGGCAGGAGCGACCGGGCATGGAGCAACGACGATGGATCGGACTAGTCCTCGCCGTGCATGAGCGTGACGCTCGAGAAGCCGCTAAAGGGATTGGCCACGACCGCGTCGCCCTCCTCGTCGCCGACGTTCTTCTTGCCGGCCGTGGCACGGATCTCGCCGCCGCCACCGCTGGCGCCAGCGCCACTCTTGGTCGTCGTCTGGCCGTCGAGGTTGAGCGAGCGGCTCTCTCGTACCGTGCGGAAGTTGATGGCGTCGAGTCCGTTGCTAAAGGCCGGCACGATCGGCGGCGTCGAGTTGCGCAGCAGTCCCCACGAGATGTTGGAGAACCACTTGTGCGTCTTGACCTCGGACGCGCCCGACTGGCTGCCCATCCGCTTGAGCTCGTCCTTGATCAGCAGCTTGCGGATGAGCGACTTGCCAAACGACGAGATGGGCGTGCTCTCGGAGAAGGGAACCTCGTTGCGGAGCACGTTGGAGAACGTCTCGTTCCTCGACATGCCCTTGAACGGCGTCGTGGCAAAGATCATCTCGTAGATGAGGATGCCCAGCGTCCACCAGTCGACGGCGCTCGTGTGGCCGCAGCCCTTGATGACCTCGGGCGCAATGTACTCCTCGGTGCCGACAAAAGAGTTGGTCCGCAGGTCGGCCGTGCACGACCGCGTGTCGACCAGCGGCGCGCTGTTGGGCGTCGCCTGCCGGATCATGGCGGGAGCGCCGCCGCGCCGCGTGGCCCGCGCCGAGAGGTCAAAGTCGGAAAGCATGACGTGGCCCGACTGGTGCAGCAGGATGTTCTCCGGCTTGAGGTCGCGGTAGATGAAGCCCATCAGGTGGAGGTACTCGAGCGCGGCGATGACCTCGGCGGCGTAGAATTTGGCATCCTCCTCCGGCAGGCACTTGCCGGGCCTCGTCTGGAGCGCGCGGAAAAACTCGCCGCCCATGCAGTACTCCATGCAGAGGTAGAGGTAGTCCTCGGACTGGAACGAGTGGTAGAGGGTGACGATGAAGGGGTGGTTGGACGTGGCGAGGATCTCCTGCTCGGCCATGACGCGCTTGATCTTGTTGCGCTTGATCATCTCCTTTTTCGAGAGCACCTTCATGGCGTAGAGCCGGTCGGTCTTCTTCTCGCGCACCAGGTACACTTTGCCGACGTCGCCCTTGCCCAGCATCTTGACCTTGCTGAAGCTGTTGGGCCCCACCTCGACCTCCTTGACCTTGATGCTGTTGCTGCTGTACGTGCGCCGGAAGCTGCCGGGGCCGCGGTTGGGCCCGTTGGCGCCGTTGACGACGGCGCCGTTCTGGCCCTGGAGCGCCACCAGGTTCTGGGCCGAGCTCGGCGGCTGGATGGTGCCCTTCTTGTCCGCTTTACCTCCGGAGCTCTTGGATCGGCCGGAGCCGGGAAACGAGATGCCGCGGCCGCTCTTGGGCGTCGAGCCCTTGCCGTTGGATCGGCCCTTTTCAAAGTCCTTGCTGCTAAACGACGTGGCGGTGCTGTCCATGCGGACGGGCGAGTTGGGGAAGAAGGCGTAGTTCTCGGCGACCTTGGCCGGCGTTCCGGGCGAGCCTCCCTCGGACGAGTTGAAGTTCGAGTGGTTGCCGGACGGCTGCTCTGGCGACAGATAGCCGTTGCGCGTGGCCGCCGAAGCCGCCGACGGCCCGCCCGCGTCCGCATTGCTGCCGCCTCCGTTGACTCCCGGACCGCCGCCATGCTGGCCGTTGCCAAAAAGCTTGTTGGTGTCGGGAGCGCTCGAGACCTTGCGCAAGAGGCGCGAGGCGAAACTCTGCTGGCCGCCCTCGGCGCCAGCGCCGCCTTCGGCACCGCCGTTGGCGCCCACCTCGAGCGGAGGCTGCAGCGTGCTGCTGCCCGCAGAGCGTTCCCTCGAGTCTGCAGAGGCGTTCTGCTGCATCCGGAACGCCTTGAGCTCGCCAATGGACCCGGATGTCCCGGCGAGGCCCGACGACGACGACATGGTGTGGTCGTTGTAGCCCTCGGACGAGTAGCTGTCGTTGGACAGCGAGCTGGGATCTTGCACGACCGAGGAACCATTCATCGGCTGGAAGGACGGGCCGGGACCACCACTGGCGCCCTGGAACCCGGGATACTCCGACATGTTGGGCGACTCGGTGGAAGGATGCTGCGAGTCGTACCTATCGCTACCCTGCCCGCCCAGACTCCCCTTGCGACCGATGGAGCCGAATTTGAACATCTGCTTCCACTTCTTGTCCTTCCCGCCCGCCCCAGCTCCGGAACCAGAAGCTGCGGCAGCTGGGTGGTAGGATGAAGGTGCGTGCGATCGGCTGTGGTACGAGGCCGGCGACTCGCCGATTGCGGAGACGGCCGAGGGCGAGTGGCGCATGGCCGCTGCAGACGCCGAGGCGCCTTGGCCCCCCGCCGCGTTCGGAAAGGACGAGACGGACTGGTTGGGAGGCGTGCTGTACGCACTGCTCGACTCGTGGACGGGCGTGCCATGGATCGACTGACCCTGAGAAGCGACTACGGATGGCATCATGGGCGCTGGTGAAAGCGACGCTTCGGTCGTAGTGCGCGACAGACGGGCGGAAACGGTCGAGCTCTTGGGTCCGCAACGAGGGCGCCGGAGTTAAGGTGCGCTGGCGAGAAGCGTCGTTGGCAGGGCTGAGAAGGACGAGACGTCCTGCGAGGTGGGGGGAGATGGAAGCGATCGGAAGTTGAGGCGATCGCAGAGGACTAGCGGTGATGTTGCGTGACTGCTGTGACAGATAGCCAAGCGTCTGCGATTCGAATGGCGGACAGGTGGTCGGGCGTTTCGTCGTCGAGTCGCTGCAGTCGAAGCTGTTCTCGTTGCACCGGGCGGCGGAAAGCTCGTGCGCGCGGACGAGTGGAGCAGGGGCAGGCCGAGATGGGGTCGTCGAAGGAGGCGGCCGATGTCAGAGACACGCTACCTGGCGTGAGCGGCAGGCGAATGCGAGCGGCGCGACGTGAGATAACGAGATGTGAGGGTGGCGAGCGGGTCGTTCGCGGACACGCTTCAAGAGGAGACCCTCGGCGGGCGAGGCGGGACGAGGCAAGGCAAGATGCAGCAGAATCCGGCCGGTGAAGGTCGGTGATAAAGCGAGAGGTGCTGCGTCCAAGGAGCCGTCGGGCGCGCGGATGTCGAAGGAAAGCCGGCCAACGCGAGGCTCAGAGTCAAAGGTGTTGATGTGACGGCGAAAGGACAAGGGTCGACGACGGCGCCAGGTGGTGCACGAGGACCTTGGCAGATATCGAACGAGACAGGAATGTCCTCGGGATGGAATGGGCCCGACTTGACGTGGGTGGCACGCTGTGACGAGGAACAGACAGCAACGAAGGAGGGGGGATGAGGGGGGACGGTGACAGGGTCGAGCTTGGGGTTGCCGCGTTGTCGTCGTTGTCGGTTGATGCGGTTTGTCGCCAGGCAAGGCGCTGTCGGCGAGGGAGTTACGTGACGATGCTGGCTTGACGGGTGATGAGGCGGGTGAAGGAGAAAGAGGGCGGCCCGAGAGGATGTGATGAAAGATTCTCGGAGGAAGGGCGACGCAGCGAGGGGGCCAAGGCGACCCGACGACGTATGGCAGGCGGCAGCAAGCAGGTGGGCACGGCTGTGGCCAGGCAGGCAGGCGGGCGGGCACTACAGGTAGTCGTGCGGAGCAGCTGGCGAGGGGGACCGGCAGCTGGAGGGGTGGCAGACGAGACAGGGTAGGGCCGAGGAGCTTCGGAAACGGGGGGAGGCCAGGAGGCAGGCAGACAGGCAGGCAGGCAGGCAGGCAGGCAGGCAGGCAGAAGCCAGGCCAGGGCCAGGGCCATGCTCAGGTTGGGCCAAGCAAGCGCCACAGGCAGGGACTTCAGACCAGCAGAAGTCAGGTTCGGGGCCCGCTAGGCCAGGCCAGGCCAGCCGGCCGGCCTTGGAAGTGGGGCGAGGGCGGCAGTGGGCGTCCGTCTTGGGCCCGGCCCAGGCACGAGGTGGCGGGGGCACCTCACGCTGCGCAGCCCAAGCTGGGACAGACAGGCCGGCCTTGGTGCCCCTTGAATTCAAGAAATTGGGGTCTCCTCCCTCGGCTGGGCCGTGCCCATTACTCACGGAAAACCCGCCGGTCGGCCCGCCAATACAAAAGGGCAGCGGCTAGGCGGCCGGGCTTGGCCGCCTGTAATACAAAACGATGCCTTGAGGGCACGCGCGCCCGCCCGCACGCACGCACGCAGCCCTCGCACGCACGCAGGTCTGCCCACCTGGCAAGCCGCAAGCTCGCCGTGGCCGTGGACCCGCGCACGCACGCACATACACACAGACACACGCACGCCTCCTCGGCCTGCCGGTCGTTCGGAAGCGAAGGTGTGACGAGCGAGCATGCGAAAAGGCCTCCATCGTGGCGCCAGAATTGAGGACGGCTGTCCCCGGGACGTCTCACCATCGAGTTGTGAATCTGGCTGCTTGTGTGTCTGCCTCTCGACTCGACCGTCCGGCGTTTGGAAAGGCGAGCAGGCAGGACGGAAGCAAGCAAAGCAAGCAAGCTAGGCGCGAGCGAAGGGGTACGTGGGCCGGCTGCTTGGGGAAGCCGTCCGCGGGCGGGGCTTGCCTCAGCGCTTGCCATCCTGCGCTGTATGACGGGCGCGGCGCTGCGTCTTTGGGCCTCCGCCGCCTTGCCGCTGCTCTGCTTTTGCCGGTCGGTGCGAGGAGGGTGGGAAGAAAGAGGCGTCCGTCCGTGCTGGCCCTAGCCTGCCTGGCTGGCCTGGCTGGCTGGCTGGCTGGCTGGCTGGCTTGATCGGGCGGCAACGGCGTCCCCCGCGACCTCCCCTCACTCCCGGGCCCCCTTGCACCGAAGACGCACGCCCAGCGCCCTCAACACTTCAATATTTTTCCGACGTCGCCCTGCTCGAAGGCCTAGGGATCCGCTCCGTGGGGAGATGCTGGGCCGTCAGCCCAAAAGGTCAGTCGGGGCGAAAGGGGGGTACCGTACCTACAGGCGGCACCGTCTGAGGAAGGCGGGAGCGTGGTGGGCGTCTCGATTGGCGAGGTCAGAGGCACGCCTCGATCCTCCCTTGCGCGCCACCTCACCTGCCTGCTGGGGTCGGGCCACCGGTTCTATACCTGCCCGCTAGGTACCGGTAGCGCTGGACTTTTGCGCGACGCTCGGACCAGGCCGACGATCCCCGCCTCGCTCGGCGAACGTCGATCTCGAAGCCAGGTGCCGGGGCGGCCGCTTCTTCCGGCTGTCTGCCTGTCTGCAGCTTCCTGGCCTTATCTCCGTCGTGTCGTCGTCTTCGCCGCCGCCGGCGTCGTCCACGAGGGTGGACTGCTCGATGCCATCAAGGTGGGGGCGGGTCGGCCTCTATGTGTGTGGGGTTACAGCTGTCGGCAACGCGATCAAGAGGAAGGGGGGGGGGGGGGGGGCCG
>NW_006920884.1:295545-329851 GCF_000417875.1 Pseudozyma flocculosa PF-1
GTCGCGTACGTACGGTACGGGGTCGGGGGTCGGGTCCGGTCCGTCGTAGTGTGGTGGTGGGTACGACGCGTCGCGGACGACGACGAGAGAGAGGAGGGGGGGGGGGCCGACCTACACATCTCAGCCAGCCTTTGAGTCTTGCCGATACTCGCGATCGCTGCCGGTACCACCGCAGACACGTTGCGGCTGGGATCATGATCGACGGTCATTCGCCCTGCTCGGCGGCAATACTATTGATGGCGGCGACGGCGGCGGTAGGTATGTAGCGGCTGGCGTCAGGGAGGCTGATATCTGGCCTGCTTCGGCCTTTGGTTCCGAGGCGAGCGGGGCTGTTGACGTTCCTGATCCTCTTACCTTCCCGACCGCCTCTTCGAGGTCTCCAGCTGAAAGCAGCAGCAGCCTCTTCTGGCTATCGTGGACGAGGCACAGAGGCTCCGGCAGTCTCCCACGTGGCGCACACGGGCGGTGCCGGTGTGATCTCGGTACCCCTGCTCGCAACTTGGCAAGGCGTGGTACAGGACGCATACGACATGCAGATGCGTCCACGCTCCGTCCACAGGTTGTTCCCACCCGTGCCTTTCTTGAAGCCTGCGGATCGGCTCGTCGGTCGGAAGAACGTGTAGAGCCGGAAGGGATCCCGAGCAGTGGGCACGGGAAGGCAGCGAGTACCGCACTACGTACCGGGCTGAGGCAGCTTGGCAGGGTGTGTGAGGTACGAGCAAGCCAAGGTCCCTTCCGGTGATGCACGTCCGGTCTGCACGCCGTGCCTGCTCCGCGGCGTGCGTGAGCGCGTCTCTTCTCTCGCCTGGTCACGCCACATCAAGTCACAGGAACACCGACTCGGCTTCGCGGGTGCCTTGCTCGGAACAGAGCCACGCCTCGCACGGCCTTCGATGGCCGAGCCGTACTGCGTGAAAGAAGTTGCGTGCTGCGACACAAGAGTCGTGAGGGTGAGGAGCTGCCGTGGGCAGGCTGAGGTCCGCGCCTTGGTTCCCGCGATGGCTGCGGGCGACGCCAACGACATCCGGCTCGATCCTCCTGCCATGCCATTCTGGCTGCGATGAACATCTAGCGCATCGTTCAGGCGTCACCATGGCGCTGGTCATGCTGGACGAGGCATGAAGTGATGCTCCGGATGACGACAGAAAAGGGGCTGATAGGAGACGGTTGATGACGGACATGTCCGAGCCTCGTCGCCGCCGCGAAAAGGGGCGCGGAAAATGCGAGCGAAAAAAACAGAGACCCGCGATGGGGTTCTCGCCACCCGGATTCGGCCGCTCTCAGCAGCAACGAAGCAGGACTCGACGGGACAGGCGTGGCAGCGAAGGACGCCAGGCTTCTCGAAGGGAGTCGCCATCGACGAAGAGGCTGCTCAAGCGGTTCTGCTCAAGGACAAGCTGCTTGCGGGAGGGAGACGTGGTGAACGAGCTATGATACAGTCGGGGCGGTTAGAGGGATATCAGATTGCGGAGGTGCGGAGCGGAAGGGTTCGCGAGGTCCTGCGGGGGCCAACGAGCCGGCAGTGATTGAAGTCAGCCAGAGCGAGATCCCTGCGCTGTCGGCAGCGGCTGCAAAGCTGTGGACGGGAAGGCGGGTATCGTGGGTGTCGAGCAACGGGGCGGCCTATCGGACTCGCTCAAACGAGCTCGAGCGACCGAGGACAACGACAGAGAAGTCCATGACCTGGAAAGAGCAAAGTGGGCGGGGAAGCGAGCAAAGCGAAGGACGAGTGAGCGAAGCGCACACAGATCAGACACGGTCCCAGGGCGGGGCGCGCCACCTCCGCTGGTGTCGAGCAGTGCGGTGGCGAGGACTGTTCGACTTGCGGGCCGGGGCGTCGACGGAGCGAGGCCTCGAGCTGTCTCTGCAAAGAGAGTCGAGCTCTGTCGCACGCCATCGAGGCAAAGGTCACCGCCACACTACTCACCCATTCGCCAGCCTCGAGGTAGATCCTCATGAGGTTCCTCAGGTCCTTGTTGGGTATCCTCGCGACGGCCGGCGTGAGCCCCGTGCTCCTCTTGATGCCAGAGAGGGCGACGCTGACGAGGACAGCGTCGAAGAGCAGATGGAAGAGTCGGCCGAACATGGCTCCGAGCGTGCCCGACGGAGGTAGATGGGCAGCGGATGCGGCGGGGCGGCGGGATGCGATGAGCGGTGGAGGGCGGCTAGTGCTTCCTGTGTTCCGAGCGACGACGAGCGAAGGACGGAAGAGAGGCAATCGAAGTCGAGAGAATAGGTGGATCGTTCACGAGACAAGAGTTCAAGAACGCCCTTGATGCGATGATGCGATGGCGATGGGTTGATTGAGGATGATGGTGGTGGATGGTGTCGAGCAAAGCGGCGGACCCTTTGGCTGGCCTGCCGGCCCCAGCGTGGAGGCCCGCGCGCGCAACACACACGCCCCATCCGAAAAAATCGAGCCAGCAGGAGAGCGCCCAGGTCGCGCGACGACAGACGAGCCAGCTCATCGCTGTCCTGCCGCCACACCATCGCATCGCATCGCCTCGACTCGATCCGGCCGGCCAGCATGACGGGGCTCACGAACAGCAAGACGGCAGGCAGACCGGTCCCGCCAGTAGCTGGCGGCGGTCAGCACCTAGCTCAGAGGCTTACGCCCTAGCGCCCCTCGACGAGGGAGGGCGCAGCGCCGCCAGGAGCAGGTGAGCCCGTCCCACGCCTTCGGCGTGATGCCTGGCACCTCGTCGACGCCATCTGTCGTCGTCTTTGTCGCCTCACTTTTGACCGAGGGTGACCGCTGGTCGGCCACGCCATCCGATGGCCCTGGCGAGCGGCGGGTCACCTCTCTGTCTCGCTGTGAGCCGTCGCTGTAGTCTCTGGCCACCGAGTACTGGACCGCCCTTGCGCGGCGCTAGCGACCACCGCAGCTGCGTACAATCTATCCCTAGCCCGTCGTCTGCGCTTGACCGTCAGCCGCGCCCGGCTCCCTGACCGCCTCTGCAGCGTACATGTACCAGCTGCCGGACCCGCCACCGAGACCTCTAAACGGGCCCGAGCCGTGCACACATCCACGCAGAGGTGCCAGACTCGCTGGCAAGCTGACCGCTGCGGCCCCGAGATCCCGAGAGCAGGGCGGGCGGGGTGGCGTGAGAGTTGGGGCAACTTTGGCAGGGCCCAACTTTGGCTGAACCTAGCCTGGGAAAAAAAAGGAAGTTTGCCACTGCCCTGAGCTTCTGCTGAGCTGGCACTTGTGGCAACTGAACTTTCCCCTGGCCCAGCCTCCACATCCTGTACAGCCACAGGAGCTTGCCAGCCAGCCAGCCTGCCAACCTGCCCCTGTCCAAGCTGCCTTGACCTGGGGAATTTCTGAACATCAGCTCCTTCCAAAAAAGGAAGTTCATTGAAGCTGACCTTGCCTCAACTTCCCCTGGCCAACCACAGCCCAGAGCCACAGAGAGAGGGGAAAGGAAAATCGAATTTTGCCTCAGCCTGGCTGGTATATAAACAGGGCACCCCCTCAATTCCCCCTCCCCCCACCTTGCCTCTTCCCCACATCCACCCCTCCCTGCACCACTTGAACTGGGCTCCCCCCTTGATTTTTCTGAAATCCTGCAGCCAACCTCAACCTCAACCTCCTGCCCCTCCCCCCTTGCCCTTCCCAAGCGTCAGGGTCCCGCTGCCATTTTCCAGCCCTCGCTTAGTCAGCGACCCCTCTCTTCCTGCCTCCTCGTCTGGCCTTGACCCGCCCCGCCGCGCCCCGACTCCGAGCCAAGCGCCGCCTGCCACGCCGCCAGCGCGCGACACTCTCTCTGACGTGCGTGCGTGCGTCTTGACGAAGCCAAGCCTCGCTCCACATTCGACCCTCGGCCCCCGCCCCCGCCCGCACCGCCGCGACCTCGAAGGCCCGCTTCCGACCTCTCCCCGCTGCCGCAACTCGACCGTCGCGTCGGCGCCGGCCCAAGCCCAACCTTGATCCAGAGCCTCGACGGCACTCGGTCCTCGACGACCTTCTTCCAAACCATCCTCGCCCGCCCGCGTCCGCCGCCCTCTGCGCTTCGCGAAGCCAAAATGCCGCCAAAGGCGGTGACCAAGCCCGACCCCGGTGAGTGCCGCATCCACCTCTGCCAGACCAAGCGCCGCTCGCGACGCCGAGGCTGCGATCGCCGCCATGGCCCCCGCGCTCTTCGATGGCGACAGTGGCAACGCTCCGACCGTCGAGTGAGCTCTAGTCGCTGACCGTCCGAAAGCCCCCTGAATCCTGTCTCTCCCCTTCGCTGCCACAGAAGACGAGGATGACGAGCTCTTCGGATTCGGCGTCGAGTCCGACGACTACTACACCAGCGACGACGGCGACTTCAAGTCGAGCCCCAGCAAGCCACGCAGCCGCAAGACGGGCTCTAACAAGGTGTGAGTGTTCAAGAAGGGGGTCCCCCGCAACTGCGACGATCAGAGAGCGTTCCGCCGCCGCCGCCCTGTTGCGGGCGACCGTCGGCCGCAAAGCGATCCAGCGAACCTGACTCCGTCTCCTCTCCTGCGCCCCGATCCCGTCGCCCGGCGACCCGGCTCCATCTCCTCGCTGCGCCTATCCAGCCTCGACCTCGGCCATGTCTTGCAACCGCCGCGGGCATGCCAGTACTCGACCAAGACCTTCTTCGAGATGCTCCAGGACGACGTCATTGATCTTGAGCCCGAGTACCAGCGCGGCGTCGTGTGGTCCGAGAGCAAGCAGTCGGCGGTCATCGAGTCGATCATGCGGCATTACTACGTGCCGCCCATCCTCCTCTCGGTCAAGGAAAAGGAGGACACCAAGGACCTCCTGTACATCTGCATCGACGGCAAGCAGCGTCTGTCGTCGGTCCAGGCCTTCTTCCAGAACAAGATCCCCGTCAAGGAGCCGGGCACCAAGAACAAGTTCTGGTACAAGGAGGACCTGGCGCAGGGCAAGACGCCGGCCCTGACGGCGGCACAGCGCCGCAGGTTCGACAACGAGCAGCTGACGTGCGTCGAGTTCACCGGGCTCAACGAAGAGATCGAGCGCGACATGTTCTCGCGCGTCCAGATGGGAGTGACGCTCTCGTCGGCCGAGAAGCTGGCCGCCCACCTGGGAGACTGGCCCGACCTGATCCGCAAGCTCATCAAGCGCTTCCTCGACGCCACGCCCGAGCACCCGGGCCTGTCGACCGACCGCAAGGGCAACCTGATCATCGACGTCTCCCGGGGCAAGGACTACCTGTTCATGGCGCAGATTCTGCTCCTGATCTTCAACGCCGACGACCCGCGCTACGTGCCCTCGGCCGCCAAGATCGAGACGTTCCTCACCAAGAACGCCAAGAATGCCCCGTCCTCCAAGATCAGCGGCGAGATCCACGAGACGCTCGCAAAGTTTGTCGCGCTGGCCAACCACCCGCGCTACGGCGGGTGCGTCAAGCCGAGCCAGGCCGTCAACACCAAGGGGCGCACGTACGACCGCTTCATCTCGCCCGTCGAGTTCGTCTACATCGGCTTCCTCATCTACAAGTTCCGCAGCGCCGAGCTCAACCAGCTCTACCAGCTGGTCGAGGGCATGAAGGACGCGGTGCGGCCCAAGTTCAAGGACATGATGTTCAACTCGCGCGTCGCCGACACCCTCCGCTACTATATCGACACGGCCAAGCTGCCCCCTCCGCTCCCCGAGGGCGACGCCATGCCGCCGCGCAAGAAGCGCGTCAGGCCGCCGTCGGACGACGACAGCGACGACGACTACCGACCCACCACCCGCGTCCGCGTGCCCACGGCGAGGCGCAGCAGCGCCGCCAACGGCGCTCTAGCGGCGGCCGCACAGCCGCAGCAGCCGCCAGCGGCTCCAGCAGCATCCACCTCGGTCGTGGCAGCACCCCCTGCTTCGGCCAGTGGCCCCTCTGCCACGGCCCCTGCCCATGCCCATGCCCGTGCCCCTGCCCCTATCTCTGCCCCTGCCGCGCCACCCGTCGCTCCGGCCACGTCCTACGGTACGATGGCTTACAGCAACACCAACGGCGCCGGCAGCAGCAACTACCAGGCATCGCTGCCCTCCTTTAACCCGCTCAGCAACATCCCGCCAGTTCCGCAGCAGGCGCGTCCGGAACCGATCTGGGGCCAGAACTTCTATGGCTCGGGCGGTGGCGGTACTGTCAACCCGTCCAACCTGCAGCAGCAGCAGCAGCAGCAGCAGCAGCAGCAGCAGCAGCAGCAGCAGCAGCAGCAGCAGCATCACCATCACCACCACCACCACACGCCCTATGGCGGCCAGAACCCTTACCGCTGAGGGCTGACATGCGCCCAGGCACAGGGCGCCGACGCCGCGACCGCATGACTTCCGCCCCTCGATCCGATCCCGGCCCCCTCGCCATCTGTACTATATCGGCGCACGCACGCGACTGCACGATTCCCTCCCATGTCTCTTCTTCTCGCTCCTCGATGTTGCGCACGCCCCCCCCCCATGTATAGCAAGCACGCCAGGACTCGCACAGCGGTCCATGGACCATCCAGCAATCGATCGACGCCTTCGCAACCTCGATGTACGTCTCTCTCGTCATCGGCCTCGACCAGCTACGCGATGCGGGCGACGGTCAAACTGGTGCGAGGTGCGAGAGACGCAAAGGCGCACGAGTAAGAAGAGTGGATTCCAATCGAGGGCCGCAGCCAGTCTGCTCATCCGGCGGACGGGCGGGCGTTTTGCAACGGTCGTGAGGCTAGTGATCTACGACGACGGGGAGGAGAGAGAGGAAGAGCCGGCCCGTCACGCCGAATGGAAAAGACGGGGGAGGGCCGATGCGTAGACGAGCGTGCGGGACGTCGTCGAGGGCGAGCCCGGCCACGACGACAAGGGGATGATCGAGGGCGGCAGTTATACATAGTCCGTGTCATGGCAGGAAAGACCGAGAGGAGATTGCGAGACCGGGAGAGGGAGGGAGGGCGCAAGGAAGGGTGGGCAGGCGGACCAGGGGGAGAAGGGCCAAACGAGCCGACGGCGGCTACTCGTCCGAGTTGTTGCGCACGGCCAGCTTGCGCCCGTAGTCCTGGTCGTCGCGCAGACTGGTGGCGCTGCCGGCCTCGTGGGCGCGCATGTCGAGGCGCCCGTCGGTCTCGTTGGAGCTGGCGCTCGGGTCGGCGAAGACGTCGTTGCCCAGGAGCTGGTCGTCTCCGCCTCGGTGCGCACCGCCCGCGATGCCGCCGGCGGCGGCGTAGCCCTCGGCTCCATCCAGCGGCGGCGAGTGGCCCGGGTTCCAGTTGAGCTGCGGGGCGCCCGTGCTGCTGTACCCGTGGCCGCCGCTGCCGGGCGGCGCGTAGGGGTCCTCGTGGGTGTGCTGGCTGAAGGCATTCTCGTGGCCCGCGCTGCCGGTACCGCCATAGTAGCCGCCGTAGGCGCCGCCGTCGTTGCCCGGCGGTCCGGCAGCTCCGTTGTCGTAGTAGTGCGATCCGTCGGTACCGTTGCCGGCACCGGCGTAGTAGGCGGCAGCACCAGCGACGGCGGCGCCACCTGCACCAGCAGGCGGGCCGTAGGCGCCCATGCCGGCGTAGCCCGGACCGGTGCCGCCCGACAGGTGGCTCGGCTCGTACTCGTTGGTCGACGGCGCATAGTTGTTGTAATACTGCTGCATCATCGGACCCGAGGCACCGTATGCGCCGGCACCCGCAGCAGCAGCGCCCGCCGAGCCGGCGCCGGTGGTGCCGTAGCTCGGGTGCTCGATCATCTCCGGATCGTCGTCGTCGAAGGGGGTGCGCGTCGTCGCGGCGGCGGCCGAGGCGGCAGCGACGACGTCGGCGTCCATCTTCTGCGCCTTGCGTCGCTTCCACAGCAGGTACACGACGCCGGCCACCAGGCCAGCGCAAACGATTCCAACGGCTGCAAAGGTGCCGCCGACGGCTCCGCCATTGCTGAAAAAGTCGTTGCTGCCGGAGCTGCTTCCGCCGCCGCCGCTCAGCTGGCCATTGGCCGTGGTGATGACCTGGATGGCTGTCGAGGTCGAGCTCTGACCGTTGGGCAGGGTGACGGTGACGAGCGATGTCTGCGTCGTCACGATCGAGGCTGATGTGGGTCTCGACTCGGATCTGCTCCGCGAAGGTTGGTCACGGCCGCGCGTAGATGATGCATCGGCGGCGTTGTTGTTGTTATTGTTGTTGTTGTTGTTGTTGTTATTGTTGTTGTTGTTGTTGTTGTTGTTGCCATCGTTGTTGTTGTTGTTGTTGTTGTTATTATTGTTGTTAGCGGTGGTGTTGGAATCAATGGCGTTGGCGTCGTTGTTCGAGTTTGTGGCAGAAGAGGTCGGAGATGGTCCAGAGTTGTCGGGACGGGCCGATGTCGATGCGGATGGATCGTCGGAGGGCGGTGCAGATGAGGCGGACGGAGATGGGTTCAAGGGTCGGGTCGAGGATGAAGCGGTGGGAGGCGTCAGAATCTCGGTCGATGAAGACGTGTCTGGGAGGGAGGTGCTGCTGCGGGGTCATGGGATCATCGCGGTGGACGTGCGGCAGGTAGGGACCCGGCAAGGAATCGCACCGCGCATGGTCGCCAACACGCAGCGAGCAGGGTACGGGTCGCAGAAGGGAGGCATGGGATCGGGAAGGGGCACAGAGAGTGGTCGCGGGGTCGAAAAAGTGCAAGCACTTGGTCAACGGCCCGACCGCTTCCAACTTTAGACGCGGCAGAGATGCCGGTAGGCTTCCTAGCATGGCCTGAAACGGTGCCGATGGCGCCGGGTTGGGCTGCACGGGCTTGCACCGAGTCCTCGGCCGAGTCGCTTGACAGGGCGGTGATGCTGTTCTAGACGTCCGCAAAGAGCGGTGCACAAGACAGAGGCGCAGATTCCGAGGGGGCAGAGTCACTGTACTCACGAAGGCCGTTGTGTGGACGAGGGTCGATCAGGGGTGGATGAACTCGCCGGCCCTTGCGTGCTGCTCGACGAGGGTGGCTGTGTCGAAGACGAAGTCGGCGGTTCGCTCGTAGAGCTGCTCGTCTCACGACTGGACGTGGTGCTTGAGCTGGTGGTGGGCGGTGGTTGCGTGGAGCTGGTCGTCGATGGCGGTTGCGTCGTCTGCAGGGTCAGAGAGGGAAGGTCGAATGCGGACATGGCGATGTCGGATCGGGGTGGTTAGCAAACCTGATCAGAGGTGGTGGAGAGCACGAAAGACGGCACGGGAGGCGAGCATCCGATCTCGGCGGCGCAGGGAGGTCAGGCGCGCGGGTGGGCGAAGCCAGACTCGCTTCGGCGGGGGGAAAACAGGGGCCCCGCCCGATTTTCCCGCACGCCGGCGCGGGAGCGACTCGGCCCGACGCGACAAGAGGATCCGCCGGAGCCCGTCAACGGGAGGAGCAGCGAGCGCCACCTTGATCCGCCGTCGAAGGATCTGCGGGTGC
The DNA here is from genome assembly GCF_000417875.1 of Pseudozyma flocculosa PF-1. Lineage (NCBI taxonomy): Eukaryota > Fungi > Basidiomycota > Ustilaginomycetes > Ustilaginales > Ustilaginaceae > Pseudozyma > Pseudozyma flocculosa. The sequence goes on from NW_006920884.1 coordinate 304,880, forward strand.
AGAAAGCATCATTGGCGAAACGCTGGCGATGGCCCTCACAGATGTTGATGGTGGCTCCCGCGAAGAGGTGGTCGTCGGAGCCGCAGACGACGCCTCTGAACTCGTCGTCGACGTCGAGGGGAAGCTCACACTTGACTCGCTACTCGCACTTGTGGTCGTCGGCGCAGCCTGACTCGTGGAACTCGTCGAAGCTTGTTCCGTCGTACTCACGGAGCTCCTGCGATCGTCAGATTAGAGGGGGGTCAAATGACAAATGGGAGGGAATTAGCGTCGCAGTATCTCAGCATCCACACATCAGAACAATGTCACTCACGGTCCTTGAGACGAAGACGACCGGGTCGATGATGGAAGGTCTGTGGACGACGAGACGGGGTCTGGAGAGAGAACCGAAGCAGCCAGTACAGGGTGCTGCAATGGTCAGACACGGATGCTGTCCGCCGCGACGGACGAAGCCGAGGAACCAAAGAGAACCGAGCATCGGACACCCACTGGTGTTGCCGCCAGGGATGAGGTCGCCGATCAGGGAAGTGACGGGGTCAAGCACTCCAGCTACGGTGTCAACGACAACGAGCAGAGATGAGACCGAGCCAAACGGAAAGGTCGGGGTGAACGCATCCGGTCGGGAAGCATCGCGTCAATCATCGGGTCCAAGGGCAGAGGATCCGCATCGACGGTGCAACGACGCCGACCGTAGTGCCGACCATGCACCAGAGAGAAGATCGGCGTCACAGAGGCCGGTCGAGGGGGATCGACAGGACACGGACGGGAAAAGGGAGGAAATGGAGGGACAAGGCACGCGGAAAAAGCGCAAGGGAGAGAGGGCGAAGAGGGGAAAGATCGGCAGGGTCGGGATTGGGGGCGAATGAGGGAGATGTCGTGGGGCAAACGCAAAGCGAATGTCAACGTGACGATGTCCTCGTTTAGGCGCGGTATTCGAGCGACGAGGCAGTCGAAGACGAGGTCCACAGTGCCGAGCAGCCACAGTGCGACGGACTGTCGTGGACGCACGAGGCCGAAGCGGCCGATGGTCTCTCAGCACCGAACGACCAAGAGCGATCGATTCCGCCGCGACTGGGCGGGGAAAACGCCACGAAGCTCGTCCCCAGACGACGTGCTCAGCTCGTGTCGGGATCGAGACGGTGTTGCTGAATTGGGACGCTTGGCAGGCCTGCACCGAGCCGCGTCTACCGGTTGCGACGACCAGCCGACCTTGTGACTGTGTGGCTATGCCGAATGGCAATACTCACCCATGATTGCTGGATACCGCTGAGCGGATTAGGTCGGAGGTCAAGAGGAGGGCTGCGGCCAGTCCAGCCGAAGACTCGAGGATTCAGCAACAGACGAGCTGACGGGAATCGCGAGCGTCCGTGGTCGTCGAAGTCGAGCCGTAGGTCGGGGTGTCTCGACTCTGTCGCTCTATGCGAAGGTGTTGATGGTGGTGGCGGCGGCTCAAGATGAAAGCAAGAGGGTCGATTGTCCGAGGAGACGATGAGCGAGGGGGCCACTGTGGCGCCAGACCTTGAGCGGGACGAGGAACGGAGAGGGCGGGTCGGTGCTGGCTGCGTTGGTACTAGATAGGGCCGGGTTCGGCGTAGGTGAAGATGCAAGCAAAGGCTGAACCGGGGAAACCACGAGGGCGAGATGTACGTGGGAGAGAGAGTCTGCGCGAGAGGTACGAGGTAGTGTGGAGATGGTGGAGAGGTCGAAGACAGAGTGGGTCGGTCGGGCGAGTAACCTGGCAAGGCTGCCGCGGTGGGGCCGGAGGTGTTGATGGCCTGCCTGGCAGGGCGCCGGCCTCTCTCCCGGTCCTCGCTCTGGCGTCAGGAAAATTTCCGCCGTACCGTATCTGAACCGCCATGCCATGCCGTGCCGTGCCTCACCATCCCTCTGTCTCCTTTCCCCTCCACGCACCCACGCAAGCACGCACGCTCACCTGCTGGCGCTCCCTCTCTCGATGCGGCTGCCGCGAAGACGGGCGAGAGGGTGGTGAGACGTGGATTGCCGCCGCCGCCAAGAAGAGGAGATAGAGCTAGAAGACGGCGAGCGAGCCTAGGCACCTCGAAGGAGTGCAGTCAGTCAGCCAGCGTCGGCCACGCTGCTGCTGCTTGCTTTCTTTGCCTGCAGGCATCGGCGATTCCGCTTGCAGCGAGGTCTGCTCGCCGTCTGACTGCCTCTTTCCTGCCTGCCTTGCTTGGCCTGGCGGTGATTGCCGAAACCTCTGGGGCTGTGCGTGCTCTCTCGCCATGACGGACGATCTTCATCATCAGGCAGGCAGCCGGTCCCCTCCCGCCGCCAGTTCGACCGGATACCAGCCATCCATATGGCCGTCTGCCGCCACACCGCTCCCGTTCGCTACTCGCCAACGTCGTCGCTCGTCGTACCGGGACGGCAGCGTCTGGACGTCGGCTCAGCTCGAGTGAGAGAGTAGAGGTGGCGACCGAGGACGTCGCGAACCAAAGCCTCCGGCCACAAAGACGAGAGAGAAGAGAAAGCAGGGCAGGGGCCTTAGCTTGGCGGCGCCGGCCCGCTTCCCGTACGTTGAACCCTGGCCTGGCCTCTTGCGCTGCTTCTGTCCCTACCCGTTGTTGCTCGCTTCGATGCAGCTCCCGTCGACGGATTTCCAGGGCCCTTTGCTTGCGGCGGCACTACATCGGTCGGGGCCTCTCCACCGTCCTGCTCTGCTCGGCCAAGGCAGCGTTCGGACCTCGCCTACCTTGCTCGCGATCCGGGACCACATCCGCAGAACCCGTCCCAGCTCTGGACCCCCCGTTTTTCGAGCCTGGCTGGGCGAACGGGTGAGCCGACCGTCGACGTCGACTCCCGTCCGGACAGCATGCGCTCGAAAGCGTCGGCGTCGGCGTCGTCGTTGTTGTCGTTGTCGGCGGCGGCGGGCTGTTCAATATTAATCAAAGCATGGTGACGCATTATTGCCCAGCCCAGCCGCGCAGGCTGCAGCGTGCCGGCCGCCCACCTACCTGCCTGCCTGCCTGCGTGTGGGCCTTCTGCAGTCGGCGTCCAAGGTCCGACCATCGAGCTGGCAGACAGCAGAAAGGGCCCTCGACTGGCGCCGGAGGGCAGGATTACATAACCTGGCCAAGTGGCCGGTGCGGAACCGAGAAGGGCGTTCACGTTCTCGCCGTCGCCTGCCGCAGCCTCGACCCTCTGCGTTCGGTTCCGCTTCCGTCTCTGGCTGCTGCTTGCATCGACCTCGACCTCGACCTCGACCTTGACCTTTACCACCGCCATGCTACTCCTGTCTGGCGACCTGCTCACGGCCATGTGCGCTCTGTTTTTCTAGCAATCGTGCGGCGGCTTTCTGATTCTGCCATGGACCACCCCGCTCCCCCCGGGAAAACGACACTACATGAGAAGGAGAAGGGCGTGTGTGTGTGTTTGCGTGTGTGCGTGCACGTTTGCGTGCGGAGAATACATGGTTGGAAATGGGAACGACGAAAAAGGGCATCCCGGGGTTTAGGAGGTCGATGATCGTAGCACGGGATCGTCAAGCCGCCTTTTTTGTGGTTGTTGTTTGGTGGGTTGGACGGTGCGACCGAGGCGAAGGATGCGGATTCGCCAGGGCGCAGGAGGGCATGGTCGCGCACGGGTTGGGCGCAGAGTAGAGAGGCATGCGTGTGCTGAGAGAGGGTGTAGGATATCCAAGGTCAAACAACGACTACATAACACCCGATCCGTCCACGACTGTTCGCCGGCCGCATCCTGGAGATCGACCGCCGGCAGGGCACGGTCGACGTGAGGACGAGGGGCAGCGGACCGTCAAGAGACGGGACAGGGTGCGTGCGCGCGCTGTGTGAGGCGAGCGCCTTAGACGGCCGTGAGGGGAGCGGGCTCCTTGAACTCGGACGACTTGGCCTTGACGCCGGCGTCCTCGGTGCCGGCGTTGTTGGCGCCACCGTGGAGCTCGATGAGCTTGCCGAGCTCGAACTTGGGCTTCTTGAGGACCTTGCATCGTCGGATGTGGACGTCCTTGAGCGGGTAGATGCCTTGCGTGGCCTTCTCAATCTCGCGTCCCATCACCTCGGGGATGAGCTTGGCGACGAGCTCGCGGATGTCGCACGACGACGCCTCGCGCTGGATGATCTCGAACATCTTCTTGCGGATGGCGCGGACCTGCGACGACTGCGCGTAGGTCGTCTTCTTGACCTGGTTGGCGCGGCGGCGGGTGAAGGCGATGCAGAAGATGCGGAGGAGGTAGCCGTCGGTCGTCTTGACGTCGACGTGGGCCTCGATCAGCGTCTGCCACTTGCGGACGAGCGAGCGGATCTTGTCCGAGGTGAAGTCCATGCCGTGGAAGTTGGTGAGGCAGGTGCGGCCCTGGACCTCGTCAACGCGCAGCTGGAACTTGCGGTACGACTGCTCATCGTCCTTGTTGAGGTCGGCGAGCGAAGCCTCAACGATACGGCCCTTGAGCGAGTCGTTGGCGTTCTCTGTTGTGGTGATTCAAGAGCGGACACGAGGGCGGGAGGGCGGCTGTCAGAGACCTCGCTCCCGAAGCAGTGGCTGATCCTCCCTCGTGCTTCTCCGCCACAGCCTTTCCCTTGCCGTCCCACAGATCTTCGTGTGAAGCGCCTCGGCTGTCGGCTGTGACCCTTCTCCTCCGGCATCCTGGACATCTCGACCCCATGGCGCTGACTCCCCATCGCCTGTTCACTCTGCCATCAACATCAGCGTTAGACACTCACTCAGACCCTGGGAGCGGTTGACAAGGGTCTTGCCAACGTTCCTGTTCTCGAAGAAGATGGGGGCCTTGACATCGTACCAGTCCTTGCGGGTGAAGGGGTCGACGGCGCGCTTCTTGTTGCCACGGCCCTTGGAGAGCTTCTTGTTCTTTCCGACAGCTGCAGAACAAGGCACACCAGGATGCAGGGAGCGATAAGGTCAGCGACACGCCGCAGAAAGCAGAATGCCGGAGCTTGGCAGCGCGGGCCCCGACGAGGACGTGATGTGATGCGGCGCGCTAGCGAGTGCTGATAGCGTCGGATGCTGGGCGTGTGCAGGAATGCGAAGGGTGTGTCGAGGGTCGTCGGAGCACGCCCCGCCGCGTTAAAGATGGAATGGCCGTGCCTCTCCAAACGGGCGACTCCGGACGGTTTCCACCTGAGCCGAAGAGTGCTCTTCCGACAGAGCGAGACGTCCTTTGGTCGACAGGACCTTGCCACGCTGTCGAGAGGCGGAGCCTTCACCCCGCCCGTTTGTTCAACCTCTTCTGCCGCTAATTCCCCCATCTCTGTAGACCGGACGCCCAGCCTGGAAAGCTGGTTTGGAGTCCAGCGAGCGGAGCCTCCTCCGCTAGCCTGAACCAAAGAAGATGTCGCTTTGGCCGGAAGAGGTCGAGGCCGGCAAGTCGGAAACGGGTCGAGAAGGAGCCGGCTCGGCGTGGTGCGACGCCCGCCTTGCAGACTAGGATGAAGTGCCGCTGCGAGCAGCATGACACCAGCAGCAATGTAGCGTCGTCTACGGGTCGGTCGTTCGGTCGTTCGGTCGATTGGTCGATTGATAGGGCGGGCGCAAAGCGGTGTCGTCTCCCCAGTCGAGCATTACGAGCTTGGCCTCGGGTCGTGGCGGTGATGGGTGCTGCCGGCGTCGAGCGTGTCGGTCGTCGGGGGCCGCGCTAGACTGCGATGTGGATGCTGCCACGGCGTCTGCGACACTCACCCATCTTGAATCAATGTGTGCTTGAGGTGAAGACGTTGGTGGGGTGGAGACGGTTCGGAGAGAAGGCGACGGCGTACTCGACGTCCTCCCCTCCTCGGTCGCCCGCGCCCGCGCCTGCACCGTCTCCCGCCTGCGCCTGCCTGCCCGAGCTGGGCGGGCGGCCCCTCCCTCCCCTTGACCTCGGCGCCGAGCAGGCCTCTTGCTGTGTCCAGGCCTCGCACCCGCCCTTCCTGCTTGGACTTGAGATGGCCTGGCTTGGCCTGGCGCTGGCCTGGCGCTGGCTGGCGTGCGCCGCCCTTGGCTTCAGCCGTCAGGTGGCTGGCCTGAAGCGGGGAGTGACCCAGCTCGCTCTCGTTTGGGAAAAAAAATTGCCACGGCCGAGCGTGCACGTGAGGAGGCCCCAGAGAACTGGAAAAAATCGAGGCGGCCAGCCCAGCTCGGAATTTCGCAAAGACCCGGGTGCCGTGCCAGCCAGGGGGAGCGGTCGTCGCCCGAACGAGAGGCTGGCTTGGCTGGCTGGCCCAGCTGTGCAGAGGCGGTGCCTGGCAGGCGCAGGCTGGCTGTTGGCGGAGACGAGGCAAACGTTGGCAGGCCGGGGCAAGCTGGCCACGCCGGCGCGGGCGCGGGCGGCCGGGGCCAGGAAGTCGCACCTTGGGCAGCGCCAGCGCTGTCGTCGTCGTCGACACCACACCGTATCCGCCCCTCCCTCTCCTCCCGTCCCATTCCCGGCATCATCCTCAAGGTAAGTGTCGACGGCAACGGCTGGCACCATCGGCACGCTGCGCTCCTACGGATCCAACACCCCACGGCTACGACGCAGTCCACCAGCGAACGGCAACCCAGGCCGGCCGACACTTTGCATCACCTTGCGCGGTCCGACAATCACCTCGACCCCGACAGAACGACCGCTCATATACGTCGAGTCGACATCAGCCCCGCCACAGCATCTCAGAGACACCCGACACACCCCTGCTGGATGACTGTTGCGGCACCATGCATGCGGTCATCCTCGTTCACGTCGAAAGACGAGCCAATCTGCGCCGGGACCGGTAGCTTCCGCTGGGCGAAGCCGCAAATTGAGCAGGATGGGGACGAATGCTGTCGCTCGAGGGATAGAGGCCATGGAGACGACGATGGAGTCAGCTCGGGACGAGCGCACGCGGGAGGTTGGTCTTGGCTAGACTGCGCCGACCTGGCGCACGGCGTACCAGCTCCCGCTCGGCCGTCACCTCCAAGGTCACGCTCGCGTCAGGCCATCTGGGCACGCGGCCTCGAAGGTCGGACGACCACATGCTGTAGTGCGCAGCACAGAGCACGGATGGGGGCAGGCTAGGAAGATTGGACGGGCTGGGTGGAGCTAGTATGGCTGCGCGCCTCAACGGGACCAAGGGACGAAATCGGAGTCGAGCGACGAGTGCAACCGTCACGGCTGGCAGCTGGAGCATCGGAGACTCGGCGGACTCTGGGCGGAGAGCGTCTTTAGCCGGCCGCACACCGTACGACTTCTACCTGGAAACGACACGAAGCGCCGACCCATCTCGATCCGACTCGCCCAGCCACGCCTTTTCCACCACGTCGACAGGATTCGCACCAGCTATCACTCCCGAACGACGTCCGCGGCGCCGTCGCGATGGATCTTGCCCTCACCTCAGACGAGCCAGGACGCTGACGCCTCGGCCTTGTTCTGAACCCTCACGACCCCCTCTGCAGACCGTCAATATGGCTTCCGTCCAGAACAAGATCTTCCGCACGGCGAACGCCCCCACTGGTCCTGCCAGCGAGACCGAGACGGTCGTCGCCCAGGCCATCCTTGACCTCGAGGCCAACGTCCCCGAGCTCAAGTCTGAGCTCCGCCCCCTCCAGATCTCGGCCGCCAAGGAGGTCGACGTCAAGGGCGGCAAGAAGGCTATTGTCATCTTCGTCCCCATGCCCCAGCTCAAGGCCTTCCACAAGATCCAGCAGAGGTGAGTTGCAGCGCGGCGCGCGATCAGCATGCGACGGAAGACGTCGAGGCGAGAGACGACCAAGGAGGGGCCTATACTCGTGCGGTGGCTAGGGACGCGGTCGGACAAGGACGCCGGTCGTTGGACCGGGTCATGAGGCAGAGAGAAAGAGGCCGGGAGGTCGCTTGCTGCACGGCAGCCCAACCCTCGGACATGCCGCTGACGATTGCCCTCGTTCCTCTTCTGCGTGATCGCCTTGTCTCCACCGCTCAGGCTCACCCGTGAGCTCGAGAAGAAGTTCTCGGACCGCCACGTTGTCTTTGTCGGCCAGCGACGAATCCTCCCCAAGCCCGGCCGCAACGTCCAGAGCAAGCAGATGCGCCCGCGCAACCGCACCCTGACCGCCGTCCACGAGAACATCCTCGAGGACCTCGTCTACCCCTCGGAGATCGTTGGCAAGCGCACCCGCGTCGCCACCGACGGCAGCAAGCTGATCAAGTGCTTCCTTGACTCCAAGGACGCCACTTCGCTCGAGTACAAGCTCGACAGCTTCAGCAGCGTCTACAAGAAGCTGACGGGCCGCGACGTCACCTTCATGTTCAGCAGCGACAACTAAGCGGCACACCCCAACCCGCCGCGCGCCAGCATAGAGAGGAAGATGGGGGGAGGCTTGCGTCGACGACTCCTTCGAAAGGTCCCTCTGGCAGCGACGATCGAGGTCTCCCCGGGCTGGCTGACCGCCACCGCGACCTCGGGATCCTCGGTCGCTTGACCCATCGCTTGCCTGCCTCCCCCCCTCGAGCTCTTCGACCGGGCCTTTCGTTGTCACCACCCCCTGATGTACTTGTCTCGACGCAAAAAAAAGAAACCCAGCCATTCTTGCCACACGACCCCTGCCGCCTGCCGCCCTCTCTCTCTCTCTTTCCTGTCCTACCATGCTCCGGAGCCGCAACGCATCGGCGTACGACTTTCGTCGCCTTCGTCCGCCGCGCCTTCTGGTGGAAGGCAAGTCGTCGTCAAGAAGCACCTTTGATTCCGCGCGCCTGGTCCGTCGATTCGGCAAGACGTCCCTATGTGACGACAAGTCGCTGGGCGAAGCTGCCACGCAGCGACATGGTCGTCGCACTTCTCTTCCAAGACCAGATTGCGGGAGGGGACCACCTCGGCCTCGCTGTCAGCACACACCATAGTCTCATATCCACCCACTGCCGTCTACTGTATCGAGGAGCGGCCACTTCCTTCGCTCTCCAAAACGCCCCCATCCCCATGCATTTCCCGAATCCATGCATCCACGCTCGTCTGATCCAGCTGTGCTGGCATGCCTTTGCGGGAGTCGGTGTACGTATCTTCAGCCGGCGTGCGTATCGGTGGCAGGATGGTCGTAGGCCGAAGAGGGTGCAGGAAGGCTGCACAACAGCGGCACCAGCCTGGGGCCCGGGTCTCGGAAGATGCAGGTTCGCGTTTTCGGTTGAGGCCGAAACCCTCGAGCGAAAGCCGCCGTTCGGCAGACGGCGGGCCAGGCCAAGGCGGGGCGGGAGAAGGAGAAGTACCGCCGTAGGCTAGGCAGGCTAAGTTGGCGTCGGGCAGGCATCTCTCCCACGGCCCGAGCCGGGCTGCGCTCGAGCGCAGCAAGCAGCTGAGCTTGCGGTTGGCTTGCTGCACTCGGGCCGATCCGATGCCATGACAACCACCAACATACATCGTATCGTCGCAGCCCAACCCGACCCAGCCAAACCTTCTCGAGCCTGCCCGCGCAGCTTGCCTCGCCCGTCTCAACCCCCCTTCCGGCGCCCGCCAGCTACCTGACGGACTCGTACGCAGCATCGAAACGTATCGATCCCGATCCCGACCGGATCCCCGCACTGTGCTCGGACCTCGACCCCGCCGCCGATTGTGTTCACGCGTAGGCCATCATCCACGCCGCGGCTACGACCCTGCTGCCGCCAAACGATCATCGACAGGACAGTCCCCACCGACCAAACCTTCACCGAGCCGTGACACTGCTGCCGAGCCGTCGGTGCTGCACGGAGATCTTCACCTTTCTGTCGTGCCAGAGCATCGTAGCGCCATCATGTTGGCGTGACCACCGGCAGCAGCAGCACCCGCCGCCGCCGCGGCAGCAGCAGCAACAGAGGAGATATACATCTAGAGATCTGCGGACGATCTCATAGAAGAACAGCTGCTCGGACAAGCTAGGGCCACATCGGGACTGCGCTTGAGCTCTTGGCTGCTCGCCCATTGGGTCGGCCTTCTCTTGGCCCACGACTGCGGAACTTTGCTTCCGAGATCACTCGCCCTACACCACATCGTTTGCAGCCCGCGGCCGCCGCCCGCGGCCCATCGCCAAGCTGTCGCATCCACTGTGGCCCGACTACCACGTCGCTCTCTCGTCTGCTGCCGAAGAGGCATGGCCTCGATCGTCAGCGGCGGGAGAAGATGGCGGCGAAACACACGCAGCTGCTGCTGCTGTTGCCCCTGCCAATCAGCAGGATGGCGCTGCCCACGCCGACGCATCAGCCTATCATCGAGCGCAGCCGCGGCGCCTGCAGCATGGCAACGACGAGCAGCAGCTGCAGCCTCCCGCTCTGACGGATCCGAGCCAACCTTTGAGCCTCAGCGGCATCTCGGAGCGCTCTCGACGACCTCCACCACACCCGGCACCTTTGAGGTTCTCTTCGCCGCCGCTGCCCTCGTCGTCATCACCCTCTGCAGGCAGTCGTGCCGCATCGCGCCCAGTTCCGACCGACTCACTCTCACCATCTGCTGAAGGCGACGATCCCCGCACACAGATCGGCGACGACCTGGCACACGCTGCGCACGCTCCTACTGCAAGCTTCGACCGGGGCGATCGGCCGTGGGCCAGACCGTCGCCGTCTCTGCTCGCCCAACAGGACGGTTTCGACCGCAGCACCGTCCGACGATATCCCTCTGACGGCACCCGATCCGAGCAGCAACGGACTCGACCTGTGCTGCGGCTGCCCGCGGCCAACGATTCGCAGTACCCGCATACCCAGTCGGGCCACGCCGCCGGCACCTTGATCACCACCATCACTGCCGGTCGGTCGAGCGCGTCCGGCCCCACTTCGTCAGCATCGGGTGCGATATCCGCCTCGCCCACCTCGCCAACGCCTTCACTGCTCTCGCGAGGCCTCGGGAGCCAGCTGCGGAGCGCTGTTCGCAGCTCCATGTCGGCAAAGGCCGATTCGAGCGAGGCAACAGCACCACCGACGTTGGCCTCGGACCACCCGTCTGCCGCTCGCGTGGCATCCTTGCCCTCGCGCATTGGCGGCGTCCTTTTGTCCAGCAGCGGCGGTCCGAGCTCGCGCGATTACAATGCCGCCCACCGTGCCAGCCTCGAAACGTCTTCTGAAGCCGCTGGCAGCGGCAGTAGAAGCAGTGCCACCATCACATCGCACCTCACTACCCTCTCTGCCGACGGCAGTGCTCCGGAACCAGCTTCCTCGGCGTCTTCGCCCCCGGTTTCTACGCTTTCGTCATCCGACAGGGATCATCGCGAGCCCCTGTCTGCAAAAGCCTCTTCGGCGCTGCGCAAGCTGCACGGCCATCGCCAACCCGCCGCCGCGACCGCATCGAGCACCCAGCAGCAGCAGCAGCAGCAGCAGCGGCCCGAGGCGAACCCATCCGAAGACATGTTTTCTTCCGCTTCCCACTATTTCAGCTCGGGGGGTCGGCAGCGGTCCGGCTCCGGATCCATCCTGGGCACGCGCAGAGGCCATGGAGAGGCAGAGGTCACAGCCACCGTCTCTCTGTGGCAACCGGCCATCACCAAGCACGGCTCGTCCGGCCTGTCCAAGGCACCTCTGCTCAGAGACGTGAGTAGAGTGGCGAGGACCGGTGACGGCAGCCGACATTCGGAAGCCGAAGACCGCCGTCCGCCACCTTCCAGCTTACGCTCTCAATTCTGACAATCGTGCGTCTTGGGCCCCACCTTTGCCGCCAAACAGGTCCCCAACGTCAAGCAGAGGCTGTCCAAGAGGGGCTCCTCGAGCTCCAAGGCTGACGTCGGCCCCGCATCAGGCTTCGACCGTGCCATTATGCTCAAGCAGACCAGTTCCTCGTGGCTGCGCGAGAAGCCCAGCCGTACGCGTCTGTCGCTGCCGCAGTCATCGACGTCGAGCAACGGCAGCTGGCGCAGGGCAACGGTGCTCTTCCGCGACAATGGCGTCCTCTCCATCTTCAACGAGGACAATGCGCTGCTGCATTCGATCCAATGCTCCAACCTCTCGGCCACCGATATCCGCAGCGTCGAGGATTCCCTCTTTGGCCGGCCAAACGTGCTCGGCATCTTTGCCCGCCCCTCGAGCTTCGTAGGCGCCCGAGCGGCTTCGCCGCCTTCCTCGTCGGTCTCGACGTCGAGCGCTTTCAGCGCCACGCCACCTTCGACCCCGATCAGGCAGGAGCCCATCTTCCTCCACCTGACCTCGGCGTCCAGGCTGCAGTACTGGCGCACGCTGCTCAAAATCTTTGCCCAGCCCGAGGTCTTTGGCCCGCCCGGCTCGGCCGTGCTCGGCGGCACCCACCGACGCTTCCGACAGATTGAGTTGACCATTTTTGAGGCCAAGAGCATCATGCCCAAGTTGCCTGTCGACACGACGGGCCACCACCACTTGCAGTCGCACGACAACTTCTACCAGGAAGGCTACAACTCGGCCGGCGTGTCTCCGAGCTTGTCAAACCGCGAGCTGCCCTATAGCCCGCATCTCCGCAGCAGCGCGCTCGACAGGGCCAAGCCAGGACGGTCCTCTTTCGATGCCGACACTTCGCTGCAGCAGGTCAACAGCTCGACGACCGACGACCGGATACAACGCGGTCTTGATCGGGGCGAAGCCGGGTCGCCAATGGCAGGCGGTGCATCGGGCAGGGGTACGCCCATCCGCGAAGAGGGCGAGGCGGGTCGGATCGACGACGATGGAAGGCAAAGCCGAGCCGCCTCGATCAACGATGCTGCATCGATCAACGCCAGCGAAGTGAGCTCGATCGACGACCTCGTCAGCGGGCCGGTCACTGGTCTCGCTGGAGCAAGCAGGTTCACGTCGACAGACGCGCAGCATTCCTCTTCGCAGCCGCAGTCGTCTGCAACGCGGCAACGGATCGGCTCGCCGCGGATGCAACCGCCGCGCAGCTTCCGCAGTCGGGAAAAGGACCTCTTTACGGCGGCCGCCTTTGACCGCTACTGCCGCATACTCATGAATGGCGAGGTGGTAGCCAGGACGCAGCCGCGCTTCAACGGTGGCGGGAGCGATGCCGCCTACAACGTTGAGAAGTTCAAGCTGATTGATCTTCCCGACGTCGAGAGCTTCACCGTCGAGGTGCTCCACGCCACGCAGAAGAGCAGCAGCACCACTGGCAGCCCCACCTCGCAGGCCGGCGCCTCGCAGAAGTTTGTGCTCCTCGGCATCGTCGAGGTGCCGATCGACAGCCTGAGGCGGGGCGAGGAGATCGAGGGCCGCTTCCCCATCTGGTCCATCGCCGCTGTCCACGGAGGCACGGGCGAGGCGGGCGACAAGTCGATGCCCTTTCACAAGGGCATGGTGGGCGAGCTCAAGATGTCGATCAAGCTGCGCGAGGAGACGATCCTGCCACTGTCCGTCTACCGCGAGATTGACGACCGGCTGCACGCTCCCGACGCGCCGGAGCTGATCCAGGGCCTGGCAAAGTATCTCAGCGAGGAGTCCGTGGTGCCACACCTGGTCGACTTCTACGCAGCCTCGGGCTCGATCACCGAGCGCCTCGCTGCACTCGCCGACCTGGAGAGCGCATCGTGGGGCGAGCGGGTGGAGCCCGAGATGCTCTTCCGCGCCAACACGCTGCTCTCGCGCTCCGTCGACCACTTCCAGCGCCTGCTGGCGCTGCCGTGGTTGGACAGCTGCGTCGGCACCATCGTCCGGGCCTTGTGCGACGACTTCCGGCCTTCTCAGAACGGCGTCGATGGACCGGGCATGCCGCCGATGGCGAGCGTCGACGGCCAGTTCGACTCTGCCGCGGTCAACCGGTCGCCCGCCCTGAGCGGCTGGTCGTCGGACCTGCCTCTAACGATCGAGGTGCTGCGCAAGCTGAGCGAATCGCTCTGGGAGAGCATCTACGCCCAGCGCCACCGATGCCCGCCGGAGCTGCGCACCGTGCTGAGCGACATCCGCGTCAAGGTCAACCGTCGCTACGCAAAGTCCAAGTCGACGCGGCCAGGCATCCAGGGCGTGGGCGCCTTTATCTTTCTCCGCCTCTTCTGCGCCGCCCTCAACGCGCCTCAGCTCTACGGTCTGACGCCATGCCAGCCCAGTCGGACGTCTCAGCGCAAGCTGCTTCTCCTGTCCAAGGTGCTGCTCGCCCTCGCCAACAAGAAGATGTCTTTCGACAAGGACAAGGATCGCGACCTGCTGCCGCTCAACGACTTCCTCACCACCTACGGACCGGCCTTCGACGACTACATCACCGTCGTCTCCACGGAGCCGCCCAAGCTGCAAAAGGCGCGCCTGCTCGGCATATCGTACGACGACGACGGCGAGCTGCAGCGGTCTGCGCAGAGGAAGCTCGACATGATGCCCGTGCTGCACAAGGAGTCGATCCCGGCGCCGCCCTACATGCTCGATCGGCCGCTCGCGCTGGCGTCCTTTGTGGCGTTTGTCGTACGGACGGCCGAAGAGAGGCTCTACGACCTCGACGGCCGTAGCGAGGATGACGGGACGCCGTACCGGTCCGACGCCCGAGGTCCAGAGGCCGACATGCTCAAGCGCAAGACGTCCGATCTCGACCGCCGTGTCGACCAGCTCATTGACCTGTGCTGCGAAGTCGAGGCTCATGCCGGCAGATTTATCGAGGCGGCCGGATACAACCCGCAGCCGATTCGCAGCACACGGCACATTCTTAGCCCGCTGAGGCCGGGCGATGTGACGAGGCTTGGGTCGGTGGTGACGACGGGCAACGCACTGCCTCCGTTCCCGCACATCCCGTCGCCGCCCTCTGCCGACCTGACCTCGAACCTCGGCAAGGGTCGGGCGGATCGTTCACCGCACCGATCGCCCTCGGCGAAGCGGACGAGGAGCGCCACGATCACCGCCTCGCCGTACCGATCGCCCGGCCGGGCAGACGCTTCCGGGTCGCCGAGGAGAGGCAACGTGGCCCTGGAAAGCTCTGGGCGGGACCAGCCGCTGTTCGCCCCCGCTCCCGATGGACGAGACGACGTCGGGCCGTTTTCGCCGCCCGGATCGTCGGAGCGGAGCACCACTTCCGTCGATCGTTACCCCTCACGCTCGGCCCATGCTGCCTTGGCAAGAAGCATCGCGAGGGTGAGCGAGGAGGATCAGCCCGCCGAGGCTTCCGAGCACGAGCAGCGCCCACCGCCCCTGGTCTATGACAGCGGACTCGAGGCATCTCGGCAGCTCAACGCACTTGGTCGACCTCCCACCACCACCGGCAGCAATGATCCGCTGCTGATGATCGAGGAGGACGGATCGACCTTTGAGCCTGTCTACCCGCCGGCGACTTTGCTGTCGTCTTCCACGCAGCCCGACAAGGGCGGTATCGCAGCGGCAGGGGCAGATGCAGATGCAGCATCGACCGGCTTGGCAGTCGGTCCGAGCGTCGGCGCCGGGGCAAGCGGGGCGACGCGGCGGCACAGCTCTCGCTCGGCCTCGGTGACGCCCAAGACGAGCGGGGTGATGCTGGGTGCGGTACGGCGGCACTCTGCCGAGCTGGCCAAGAAGGGAGGGCTCGGCCTCTCTTCGGCCATCGCGGCGGGTTTGGAGGAGCTGACGCTCGAGGATCAGAGGTCCACCTTCCGACCCTCGACGGGCGTGCATGACGGCGGCATCGGAGAGGCGCCCGGATTCGTAAGGCCCTCGACCGCTACGAGCAGCAGCACGCAGGGAGTCGGCCATGGGTCTGCAGGTGGTGGCCCCGAGAAGAAGAAAAAGTGGTGGAGACCGGGCTAGCCATCGAGGCGAGCGGACGGCCCGTCGTCGAGCTGATGGACGATCCAGATGGCGACGCCACCGAGCGGAGGGTCGCCGACTTGGGCCAGTCTGCAGCGACCATGACTATGAACTCATGCACTGCAAGTCGATTGTGATCTCAACGAGACGACAATGTCACGACGATGGCGACGACCGCTCTTGTATCGGCCCAGTTGGATGCCGGACCGAGCAGCTGTGCCACGCACGCAAGCCCCGAGTAGGTTCAGAAGATGGCGGCGAGGACGGCGACGGCCTGAGAGGACCGTCAACCAGTCCTTGCCACATGAAGGCATTGGCACAAGGTGACAGTGGCGACTGCGATTCAGCCCCGCGGTCGGTGGCACCCCCTTCATCCCGAACGCGGAGGTGTCCCCTCCGACAACATCGTGTCGGGGCTGGCGTTATGAGTGGGGCCGCCAGTACTGCCACGGCTCCTCCTCAAAGCGCGCGGCGGTCCCAAATCCTCAAAGCGCACGGCGGTCCCACATCCTCATCGCTTGGTGTCGCCACGCCCGGCGTCCCGACTAATCAGGAGGGCCGTAGAATGGCCGTGCTTGGACCATGACCTGGCTGGCGTGAAGGTATAAAACCTAGCATCTTCTCGCACCACCTCGATCTCTGCTCCCCATCCTCTCTTACCCGTCCTTGCCCAATCCACTCTACGTTCCCTCGTCCACCCCTGTCTCTCTCTCTCAACGTACGCTACCACTCCCTACGCCCACGCTGTCCATCCTACTTGCAAGATGAACATCAAGCTCCTCTTTAGCATCACGATCCTTTCGCTGTGCCTTCACCACAGCTTCGCCGCGCCCACCGGCACCGGCAAGGACCTCCGGGAGGTCGAGGTGGGACCCTTTGACCGGGTGGACGAGTCGCACTCCCTCCTTGAGCTCGAGAACGAGCTGCGTCGCGACGACGACGAAGAGGCCGAGTCCGCCGCCAAGCACGGCCGTGACGAGGCTGGCAAGGAGGTGAGCACTTTTCCAGGCAAGAGGAAGCCGCTGAAGGGACCGCCCTGATGAATTTGAGCCCGTTTCCCTGGGAGCCGATGTGTTCAGGCTGCGCGCCACGAGATCCATCGCCACCTCGACGTCGATGGCTCCACAAAGGACGAAGACGAGGGCCAGCTCCGTCCTGCCAAAGGTCCGACCGGCGACTTGTCGGCCTTTGAAGCCAATGCGCTGCTCGAGTTTGCGCCGCACCAGCTGCGGAAGCGGGTGCTCACCGGCGACATGCTCACGGAGCTACACAACATCCTGGACAGTTCGCTGCGCCACATCAACTCTGGCACCTTCAACGAGGCCCACGTCCAGGCCCTTCAGGAGGGACGATGGCTTCTCCGCAACCATGCTACCCTGACCAACGCCGAGAGGGACGAACGCCTGGAAGGCGTTC
Organism: Pseudozyma flocculosa PF-1; assembly: GCF_000417875.1. NCBI lineage: Eukaryota > Fungi > Basidiomycota > Ustilaginomycetes > Ustilaginales > Ustilaginaceae > Pseudozyma > Pseudozyma flocculosa. The sequence goes on from NW_006920884.1 coordinate 321,861, forward strand.
GGCAGCTCCTCGCCATCCTCGATCGTCAGAGCGGTTCCGGCCAGGCAACGACTCGCCAGGCTGGATCGGGCTCCCGCCGAGGATCGCGTCGCGGGCGCAGAGACTGAGCCTCGGGCCAGGCGTCCTTGCGGAGCCCGGCGTGGCTGCAAACGCCGGCCTTGACCGGCGGTTAATGCACGTGCGACGGCCCACGATGTCCTCGACACGCTTGCTGTGAAGGCACTGGGGCAGATTGTCGTCGGTCCGGCCTTCGTCGCCATGACAGCCGTCAAATCTCTGCCATTCTCACAATACCGTCTTCTGAGTCCCTTCTATGCCGATCAGGCAAGCAGCCACACTAGTCCAACGCTCAAACGATAGGGCTGAGCTGGCCTTTCCGTTACTCGTCCCCCCCCCCCCCCCCCTTTTTCCTCATCTCCCCATCCTACCTCTAGTTTTCCTCCCTCACATGCACTCGTCCCTTTTCACTGCTATGCATCGACGTCCCCCAATTCACTGTTTGGCCACCTCGCTGTGCGATGCTCGTCATCGTAGCGTGACCGTACCGTCTCCATGCCACCGTATGACGCTGCGGAAAGCCAGCCGTCTGTCCCAGTGGCTCGTCCCGTGCCCGCCCTCGCAGATGCGCGTCGGCCGCCTTTTACCTTTCTTCGCAGGCCAAAACTCTGGAGAGCAAGGCTCGTGTCAGATCCGGACTGACCAACGTTACCACGGCAGACAGGCATGAGCGGACCTCCGACTCGGTCGGTAACTCGCCGAAACTTTCTCGGACCCAACAAGCGACAGAGGCGCAGGGCCCTGCGAATCCTGAGTCGCCTGGTGGGCCGCAACGCTGGGTGAACGTCGACCGCGTCCGACGCGTTCAGCTCGTCCAGCGCGCCGATCGCGTCCACTTCTCGACCCGACCACGCCAACTGCTCGGTCATGACGCCTGCAGCGGTCCATATCATGACGGAAGCCGAGAGCCTGCTCAACATCCCAGTCCCATTCGTCGTCGCGCCTACCCACTCGCGGCGATCCGACGGCTCTTTTAGGACCTGCTCCGTTTCGGGCCCTCGTCCGCGCACAGACCACCTCGATTCGACACTTTTTCCTCCCCGCCACCCGCCGCGCCACGGCGACAAAATCGCCCTCCACCGCCCGTGCCTCCCGATCCGCTTGTCCCGCCCCTCCTCCCGCTGCGGTGCAGCCTCACCCCGCTTGAAGTCGGATCGATCCTTTCAGCTTTCCCCATCTGAGACGGCGTCTGACGAGCGCGACTGCTCCATCGGACTGCTCTGGCATCGCGCTGTGGAGAGCACGTTGGCGGCCCGGATAGCTTGATCTGCCTGCCTGAAGAGGGGCATCGACTCCAAGAGCAGGGCAGAGACACGTGCTCGCCGGTCCGGTCGAGTGTCAAGGGTGATGCGCCTCCCGCGACGTCGGATCGCGCTCCGTGTCGTGGGAGCTGCTGAGCTCGACCTTGCGCGTGCCATCGGGCTCGAGCGGACGCACGGCCGGGTTGGGATGATGTTCCACGGTTGACGTGCGATTGTATTACAGATGAGATGGATGAGAGTATAGCTGGAGCGTGCTTTTGAATACACAAGAGAGAGAGAGAGAGAGAGAGAGGGAGGACTGAACGACTGCAGGAGGAGGAGAAGGAAAAGGTTATGCCGAAAGGGAAGGAGCTCGGGATGGAGCGCCCACCGGCCCCGCCTGTGGCGCGGGTGGCAGGCGGTACAGCCGAAGAAGTGTAAAGGGTGGAAGGAACTAACACATGGTGAGAAGCGAGAAAGTGGTCATCCACCGTCGTCCAAGAAGAAAAAAAGGGGGGGTTCGACGACGATGTGGATGGGGAATCTAGAGGCGTGCGTGTCGTATTGCGGTGACTGTCGTTCGACGAGGACCTCGTGTCCATCCGTCCGCTCTGGCTTTCGGGTGCGCCGAGGGGCGAAGGGGAGGCGTGGCCGTCGTTTTGGGTGCGTGCGTGCGATGGGAGCGAGCGGGCGGCCGACAGGAGAGAGGGGGATGGAGAAGAGTGCAGGGATCGCGTTGGTGCGTGCAAGCGTGGAAGACCGAGACGGAACGAGACGAGAAAGAGGAGTCTTGACCTAAAGGGGGACGATGTTGAATGGTCCAGGGCGAAGTGAAAGAGGGAAGGGGGAGGGGGAGGGGGCCGGGGGGCAAGGGGTCTTGCGGTGGCTGCTCTAGACCGTGCGAAGCCTCCTCAGCACCATCGGGAGGCCAGCTCGAGTCTTGTGCCGCCGCCACAGACAAGGTCCGCGGGGCAGGCCAGGGTCTGGGCGCCAAGGGCGGCTACCAGCTTAGAACTGGAGCTTCTTGGGCTGCTCCCAGCTGAACTCGGGCCTGCCGAAGTGGCCGCCGGCGGCGGTGGCAAGGTACTGGGGCTTCTGGAGGCCGAGGTCCTTGACAATGACACCGGGGCGCAGGTTGAAGTTGGAGCGGATGATCTGGACGAGCTCGGCGTCGGGCTTCTTGCCGGTGCCGTACGAGTCGACAAACACCGAGAGCGGGTCGGCGACACCGATGGCGTACGAGAACTGGACGAGGACGCGGCGGGCGAGGCCGGCGGCGACGAGCGACTTGGCGACCCAGCGGGCAGTGTAGGCGGCCGAGCGGTCGACCTTGGAGAAGTCCTTGCCGGAGAAGGCACCACCGCCGTGGGCGCCCCAGCCGCCGTAGGTGTCGACGATGATCTTGCGGCCCGTGACGCCGGCGTCTCCCTGGGGACCGCCGATGACGAAGCGGCCGGAGGGCTGGATGTGGTAGACGGTCTTGGCGTCGAGGAGGTTGGCGGGGATGACCTTCTTGACGATCTTGTCCATGATCTCCTTGCGCAGGTCCTCGGTCGAGATCTCCTCGGCGTGCTGGGTCGAGATGACGACGGTGTCGACGCGGACGGGGACGGTGGCGCCGCCGTCCTTCTTGTACTGGACGGTGACCTGGGTCTTGGAGTCGGGGCGGAGCCATCCGAGCGTGCCGTCGCGGCGGGCGGCCGACATGGCCAGGTTGAGCTTGTGCGAGAGCATCAGGGTGAGGGGCATGAGCTCCTCGGTCTCGTCGGTGGCGTAGCCAAACATGATGCCCTGGTCACCGGCACCGTGGTCCTCGAGCGAGCCGTGGTCGAGGCCCTGGGCAATGTCGGGCGACTGCTGCTCGATGGCGACGAGGACGTTGCAGGTCTTGTAGTCGAAGCCCTTCTCGGAGCTGTCGTAGCCAATCTTCTTGATCGTGTTGCGGATGACCTTCTGGTAGTCGATCTGGGCCTTGGTGGTGATCTCACCAAAGACCATGATCATGCCCGTCTTGGTGGCCGTCTCGCAGGCAACCTTGGAGTTGGGGTCCTGCTCCAGGCAGGCGTCCTGTGCAGGTGCGGGCGGGGCAGCAAGACCGAGCAGGAGCGTGCGGGGATCGACAAGGCGGTCGAAGTCGTCAGCACTCGCTCCGAGCACCATCGCAATTCGGAGTCCGGCCGCCGGCTTGGCCCATGACAAAGGATCTGCGCTACTCACGAGGATGGCATCCGAGACCTGGTCGCAGATCTTGTCGGGGTGACCCTCACCGACCGACTCGCTGGCCGTCGGCAACCACGGGAAAGAAGATACAGGAGACGACGGACACGGCAAGTCAGCCAACACGCTCGCTCGGAACGCGGACCGATCACGTCGCCCGTCGGCCGGAGTGCGGACCGACGGAGGGTCGGGGCGGTGGTCCTGGATCGTTGGTTTGTCGGCCGGCTCCGATGCCGGTGCGGGTCCGTTGTCAAAACTCACGAGGTGAAGAGGAAGTGGCCCTCGGGGAGGACGTTGGCAGTGGCGGTGACAGACATGGTGTATGGATGGTGATGGGGGAAATGTCCGATACAGAGGTGATGGAGTGACGGAAGGGGAGAAGGGGTGGTGATGAGAGACGGACGACAACGAGGCAGGTGGGCGGGCAGTCGGGTTAAAGAGGCCAGGCCAGGGAGCGAGGCGAGGCAGAGGCGAGGCGAGGCAGAGGCGGACCAGCGAGAAGAACACGGACGCACGGCAGGACAGGAGCAGGAGCAGGAGCAGGGGCAGGGCCAGAGGCAGCCAGCCGGTTGGGGAGGCCTGCGGTGAATCACGCACGCCTCGTCTCTGGCTGGCGGGGCCTGCTCGAGGCAGGCCGGGCAACGCACGCGCACAACCCGCACGCACGACCGAACAAAAGCGGGCAGGCAGGGTGTCAGGCAGGCGGGACGAGGCGGCGACGACGACGACGACGGGAAGAAGAGAAAAAATGGTCTGATGGCGGCCTGCCGCTCGCCTGCTGCAACGCGCCAGAGGCAGGCCAGGCCAGGAAGATTTGCGCATCTTTTTGGTGCATGCTCCCTGGCCTGCCTCGCTCGTTCTCCGCGCCTCGCACGCACCGCCTCTCCTCTTCTCGCAGCAGACGTACGTGTAGATACGGTAGAGAGATGGAGGCAGGCAGACGGCGTGCAAGAGTGCGATGCAGCTGCACAGGCCTTCGCTCGTCCATCGACGGCCGTCATCCTCGCTGGAAGGCAAGAGAAGACAAAGAACGGCGAGCCGCGCAACGAGCACAGATCAGTTTTCAGAAGAACCGCTCCGTCGCTCGTACTGCGTCGATCCGAACGGCGCGGCGGACTGTCCGGCTGGAACGTGTCAGGTCAGTCCAGGGCCTGCCAGGCAAGGAGAGGCGACACAGGCAGCAGCAGGTGAGGCAGAGCTGCAGGTGCGCTGCGCTGCAGCCAAATTGCGTGCTCGAGCTTGCTCGGCCAGCGGGCGTGGCCGCTTCCTCGATGGCCGTCGATTCCGAAATCGGCGCGGCCCGATGTCCGAGCTCAGCCGTACGAGACAACGGGCTCCCGATCCAGCTCACGTGGGTGGACTTGTCAGGTTTTTGCTCGAGCCGCCGCTGCGGGAAGAGTCGGTGCTCGAAGGAGAGGCCTTGCTAAGCTCTTCTTCGCGATCCCCTCACTACCGCTGCCTCGACCCGGATCACCTCCACCGCGACTCGCACCGCCTCTCCAGCTGCTCTGCATCCACCCTCAACCAGCATTACCGCCGAGGACGAAGTCGAGCTCCAAGGAACGAGCCAGAGCGAGGTTCGGCCCGCATCCTAGACTCCTCAACCACCGGCTCTCCCTCAGCCCCACATTGCAATCATGAGGAAGGCAAGAGTCTTTAGCCACGAGGTGGTCATGCCACGCATGGTGAGTCGCGCAACGGGCGTCTCTCAGATCCGCTGCCGCTTCACCCGCCTTCTGACCTCCTCTCTCCTTCCCCCCTTGTTGCCACTACGACAGTCCTGGTCCCCCAAGAACCTGTACAACCTGATCGCGCGGTCCACGGTTCCCTACCATGCATCACAGACCTCGTTCACCAAGACGGCGCTGACAATGTACCAGCAGCGCTGGCGATCCAAGCGCTTCCTCCGCGCCTATCACGGCGACTGGATCCCAGAGAAGCGCTTCAAGCGTTGGTTCCTCCCCACCGACCTGCCCCGCTTCCAGCCGCCGCAGGTCTCGACCGCATCGACCTCGGGCTCCTCGACCGGGCCCAAGATGGGCGGCGCGTTCGACCGCGCCATGCGCCTCCGGACATCCGTCAAGGGCAGCGGCGGACCCGGTCAGAACGGCACGCCGCAGATGGAAAAGATGCCCACCGCCTCGCTCTTCATGCGCGACGTCGAGCGGAGGTTGGACGTCGTCGTCTTCCGCTGCTGCTTTGCCAGGAGCGCATACGAGGCCAGGGCCCTCGTCGTCCAGGGCAAGGTCTCGCTCAACGGCAAGAAGTGCTCTGATCCCAACGTCCAGCTCAACCCGGGCGACCTGATCAGCATCGAGCCCGAGGCGGTCCCGATGCTCTCGAAGGAGTTGGAGAAGAAGGCGCTCAAGGCGCTCGCCGCAGAGGTCGCGACCGGAGAGGGAGCATCGGGTAGCCAGCCGGCAGAGGGTAGCGAGGCAGCAGAGGCGTCGGAGGCGTCGGAGGCCGCCGTCGAGCAGAGCAGCGGCGAGAGCGACAGCGCACCAGCTTCCACAGAAGCTGCCGAAGGCGAGGGCGAGGGCGAGGGCGACAAGAAGGCTGCTGCCGCCGCCGAATCTTCCGAGGCCGCCGACGCTGCCACCACCGACAAGGGCAAGGCAAGGCCGAAGACTCCCCAACCAAAAGTGCTGCCTCCGGGCGTTCGACCCTTCAACCTGCCGCCCTACGCTGCGCCCTTCCTCTTCATCCCGCCATACCTCGAGACGTCCTTCACCACCTGCTCGGCCATCTACATCCGCCACCCGACCATTGTGCCGCACCGGGACCGCGAGACGGGCGTGTGGAGCTTCCGCACCGACCTGCCGTCGCCCTACCCGGCGGGCGGCGAGCTCTACTCGATGGCCTGGGAGCTCTACGTCCGCAACTCGCCGCGCGTCCGCGGCCAGGCGAGGAGGATCAAGGTCGAGGGCCGCGTCGGCAGGAACGGCTTCGTCAGTGCTAGGGCGAGGGACCTCGACAGGAAGAGGGTGGCCCTTAGGAGAGGATGGGGAAGGACCAAGGAGGTTCGTGGGTGGAGGAAGACGATCGACGTGGCACACGTCAACGCCGCTCCTGCTACCACGACCCGGACCCGAGCCTAGACGACGACGACGAGGTCGGGCGGTCGGGCAGCGTCTGTCGCGCCCCGCAGTGGCTAGGAGGACGAGAGGGCCCGGCCAACTCTGTAATCTACGACGCGGATCAGAGAGCGGCATACAGATCCAACGACTCGACAACATCGACCGCCAGTCGAGCGTTCGGCGCAGCTTGTCACTCCCGGTCAGTCTGTGTGCGAAGATGACGGCGGTGGCGATGGCGGCGGCTGCGACGACGACGACGCGTCCCAGCGACCTCTCTTGCGACTGCGCCTGAGGCTCTCGGCCGCATCGATCCAAGCATCGAGCATACGCTGCGCGCGCTGGATCCTGAGACGCTCCAGCTCCGAGATGTGGACGAGGCCGGCGCGGGCTGCCCAGTCGTCGAAGTCGAGACGCCACCAGCGGATGTCTTCGAGCGGGGGCGGGTCGTGGCGGCCAAAGGCGTCGATCTCGTCGAGGATGTCGCGGATCCGCTCAAACAGGAGCAGCTCCTGCTCGTGCGCTATGGCGACGCCCTTGGCCAACGCGCGCTTGAGTGGCGGAGGATGCTCGACTGGCCAGGCTGGAAGTGGATCCGAGTGCAGTGAAGTGCTCGACCCGTCGTCGTCGTCGTCTTGAGGACTAGCGGAAGTGTGCATCTCTGCCCCTGTCTCGGCCCTTTGAACGATTCTCGGCCTCTCGTGCGGAGCGTGTTCGACGGCATGCGTTCGTGTGCGAGGCAAAGAGCTGGACAGGCTGCTCAGCTTCCTCGGCGGGCGAAGGGCCTGACTTCGACGGGGCTCGTCCGCTGCGAACCGCTCGAGCGACTGTCCGCTATCCATCTCGTGGATCCACCTGCTCAGCATAATGTGGTGGACTTCCTCTTCAGCCTCCACGTCATTCGAGGGCTGATGACGACGAGGATGCTCTTGGTCTGAGCGGCGGCTCGGTTCGTATGGCGATGACACCTGCTGCGCAGCTCGAGCTGCCGAGGGCATCTGCAAGATGCAGGGCCCTCCGACGAGGTAGAGGAGCAGCAGCCGTGAGAACGCCGTCCACATCCTCGTATCGTCAAGCGAGGCGTGGCGATGTATGGAGGCGCGATACGGAGGGCGGGGTGAGCAAGGAGGATGGAGCAAATGGAAAAGGCAGGGTGAGCAAGAAAGAGATCGAGGAGTTGAAGGAAGGAGGGGGCGTCTGCGGGTCGGGAAACAAGGGAAAGGAGAGCCGTCGGCCCACACCTCATTTCACTTGTTCGATCCGCCGGCATCGGCAGTGCGGGGCACGTCCTGACAGACCACCGGAAAGGACTCCCTGCCTGCTCCTTTCCCACGATCGAGTGTCGCAGCGGGGCGTCCCGATGCTTGAGCAAGGCTCAAACAAGACCACGAAGGCGCGGGGG
>NW_006920884.1:330068-352854 GCF_000417875.1 Pseudozyma flocculosa PF-1
AACCGAAGCCGGTCGTCGTTGCCGCTGGCAGTCCCGCGCTGCTAACCGGAGCGACGTCATTCCGACGCGGTGGGGGTTTCATACCGTCCCTGAAATCGCAGTCAGTCGTGGCGTGCGGAGAGATACAGGCGCAGGCGCTGGACAGGTGCCTTTGGAAGGTCGAGCAAAGAGGAGAGTTCACAATGGCGCACATCCATTCCGCTTCGAGCGGAAAGCTGTGGCGACGTACGAAAGAGAAGCATCACAGTGCCAGCTCGTCGGGGGGCTCAGCACATTCGGATTGGAAGGAGCGGATTGATGAAAAGGCGTCGAGTCGAGGCGAAGAAGCCGTCTCCGCGGGGCGAGACAGGAGGGCTAGGTTCGCCACACGTTTCTTCTGCTTCCACCGGGCCTCCTCACTTGGCCGTCCTTCCAGACGAGGAACCGGCAGCGTTGACGGTGTGGAGCCAACGACGCAGCTGATCGTCCGAGGGCCGGCTAGCAGCGCTACCCTGGTCGCGCTCCAGGCCAGCAACGATGCGAGGCGGCTTGTAGCCGCGTCGTCCGGCCAGGCGGTCCTGGTTCGAGGTGGAAGGGAAGAAGCCTTCGATCTCCTGGATCCTGGCTTCCAGGACCTGCTTGAGCAGCGCATTGTCGCTCGAGGCCAGTCCGGCCTGGTAGGCGTGCCACCTCGCCTCGAGGGGCACCTCGACGCCCGTCTTGTCCCAGTTGTACAGCGCGATCAGCTTGGCCCTGCTGCTCATTCCGAGGGGGAAGTACTCGGCACCCCGAGCGAGGTCCTCGACCGGGGGGAAGCGTCGTTCCAGAACGACGGCGCGGTGGGGCTGCGCAACGTACGAGCGGGATAGCAGAGCGAGTCCGAGACGGTGGATCGAGTCAGATTGTCGTGAAGCCCGGCGAGCAAGGCCTCTCTCGATCGACTTACGTGCGGCACCTCGACATCGACGTCGCTGGCGACGGGGAGAGCGACGGCTCCGCCGACGAAGATGCAGAGCGACACGAGCGCAATCAGGTACGAGGAGACGAGCTTCATCTTGGGCTTGAGTGTAACCCTGAGCGGGGAGCGAGGAGGTGCTGCGAGGGCTTGATCGGGGGGGCTGGAAGGAGAGTTTCAGAGAGCGAGGGCGGCTTGGATGGTCTACGGTGAGCAGACGTCGCCGCGGCCCTCGCTCTTTTATACACCTTCCGAGGCCAGCATCTATCGTCTCCTGTCGGGCAGGCCACCGGCGTGACAGAGCAGGCAGAGGTCGAAAAGCAATCGTCGGCCGCGGCTCGCTCGACGAGGAAGGTGGCAAGAAGGGATGATCCAAGGAATCGAGTCGGCGCGCTCCGTGCGTCTTGATCCAGGCCAAGATCGATCCGGCTTGGCTCGGCGTGCACCCTCATTCATCTTGGGTTGTCCTCGATGTCGCCAGAAGCCGCTCGGACACGGATGCATCCGCGGAACGATCCGTTGCCCCCTTGCCTTCTGGCTCGGCACCTCGGCCGCGTCCTTGCGCCGTCCGCTCGTCGCCTCGGCCGCACCAGCTTCGCGGCCAAAGCAGCGAGACGGCCTCGTTACCCGTCGGGAAGCTACCGCAGGATCGGCGCTGTGTGCGTGGGTGGCTCTGCCGTGCCGCGGATGCACTGGCGATGAGACCGGGCACTTTCGGGCGGTCGCCACCGATGTCGAACAACGATCGTGTCCAACCGGCACAGGTGTGCAGGTGGCGCCGGTGGGCGGGCCCGTTGCCCTTGACAGCGATTTGTCTGGGAGGTGGCTTGCTTGGTCTTCATTGTGGTCGAGCCAAGCACTCAGCCCCGAGACCGCTCTTCATGAGGAATCGTCTCGGCGCTTCGACCGGAGCTCGACCGAGAAAAGAGTGGAACAGGGGCGATGTGGTGGTGGTGCTGGAGGGGTAGGTCTCGTCGCAAGGCAGATCGGTACGGCACAGCATTGCACAGCACGGCACAGACGCAGGCCGAGTCGCCATACATGGGAGCAATGGAAGCGCAAGGGTATGCAGGATTATCACGGAGGGACCATCGCCCTCGGAGACTGGCGCTATCTAGTCGTACAGGGGCCCGTGTCTTGTTTAAATCGAGAGGTTGCACCGGAACTGGTCGATGAAGGAGGCAGGGAACGGCATGGACAGAGCAGAGGGAAAGGGAAAGGTGGCGCGGGCGCGAGCCGCGGCAACACGGCGGGCATTGGGTCAATGCTGCGACCGTGATGATAGTCGCAGTGGCTACTCCGCGTAGAGCATGACCTTGCCGCCCTTTTCGGTAACGTCTCTGAGCCACCTCGCCAGCTCCTCGTCGTTGCGGATGCGGCCTGCGCCGTCGTCGCGCGTGTAGAGCGCCTGGACGCCGTCGCCGATGCGCTCGCGGACCTTTTCGAGAAGCGAGTCAAACGGCGGCTGCGGCGGCATACGCAACGCAAACACCATCTCCTTGTCGTGCAACGGCGACACTTTGATGCGGTGATACGCCGGCGTCGCCGCTCCGCTCGCTGCCGGCGCCGCCGCTGGCAGAGAAGGATGGGAAGGCGCCCGTGCGTGCGACGACGAGGTGCGAGGAGACGACGACGTCGTGGTGCGAACGTGGGCGTCTGAGCCCAGCGAGAGGTTGCGTGTCGAATCGAGCAGCGTGTCGACTCCAGACGTGCCGCTCGACCGCCCGACGGGTTGATCCTCGCTGTATTTGCTGCGGTTCAGGCACAAGGGGGGCGAAATACGAGACGAAAGGCTTGGTCAGCAAGGTGCCTACCTGGAAGCAGCGCCGTCGGTGACCCTGGACAGGATCGTCCCGGACTCACTGGATGCCGTTGCTGTGGAGCGCCTCTTTTGTCGGCTGCGAGTGGTGTTGCGACGATGATGAGATTGACGGGTGCGCCTGGTGACCGCCTCCGCTGTAGGCGCTTGCGGAGCCCCTCGCCTCGCCCGCCGCAGCCTGGCTACCCCCGCGCGCCGGGTGTGTGGTGCAATGGTCACCGGGTCTCGGCTCAAAGAAGAGGCGCACCAGCTCGCTGCGCATGATGTACTCGGGCAGGGCGCACAGCTCCACAATGTACTGGTCCAGGTCCACCCTCCTCTGCGACGTCACCAGGTCGTCGACCTCATCGAGCGGGCCAGGCATCAGCGGCAAGATGCGCTCGCTGGAGTGGCCGTTGTCGTCCGTCTCGCGGCCAGCCTCGGAGGGGAAGTGGTCGAGGAGCGCAATCTGGAACTCGTAGAAGTCCTCGTAGAGACGGTAGAGGATCAGGTCGCGCTCCTCGCCCTCTGGCGCGCGTGGAGCGTGGAGAGGCGCAGAGTCCGAGGGGCCGGCGACGTGGGTGGCCTGGATGCGGAACCAGTAGTCGCCCTGCTCAAAGTGGAAAGAGTCGACGGCCGCAGAGGTGATGATGCCCGTCGGTAGCGGCTCTCCCGGCGACATGCCAGGCGGCAGCTCCGACATCGGGTCCATCCCGGCGGCCGCAGCAGCTGGCGACGAAGAGTGACCATCGTGGTTGTGCGCATATTGCCCTCCCAGGGGACCGCCAGAAGAGTCGTAAAGGCCGTCCTTGGGCGGAGGTGTGGGGAGGTCCTGCTGCTGATGGAGCTGGCTGAAGGAGTGGGTGCCGAAGCTGGTGCTGCTACCCGCCGACGGATTGCCGTAGGGCGAGATGCCGGCCTGATGGTGAGGTGGCTGCTGCGGCTGTGGGAAGTCGAAACGGCCCAGGGGGATGGTGTTCTTCTTGTACTCGGCCGTCATCTTCTTCCACTCCTCGACCTTGGGCACGACGCCGCTCTCGATCAGCTCCTGGACGTCCTCGACGGGCCGTCCGGTCACCAGGTCCTTGATCTCGACAAAAGTGACGGGGATCAGGCCGGGTCCGCCGAGGCGGCCGATGGGCTTTGCGACGAACCACTCGTAGTTGGACTGGGCGATGACGATGATGGGCTCGCCGGCCTTTGCCTCGAGCTCGTCGGCGCGCTCGGCGACGAAGTTGTACTTGACCACCGCATAGAGTCCTCCGCCGCCCGCCGCGCCTCCCTTTCCCGCAACGGCCGCGCCAGCTGCTCGGCCGTACATGCTCGACGCGGTGGGTCCGGCCGCCTGCTGGGACGCGAAGTTGGGCGATGTGGGACCGCCGCTGCCCAGGGTCGGAGAGACGGCGCCCGGGCCTGCTGCGCTGGTGGCGGCGGCCCTGCTGCTCTTGGACAGGACGTCAAAGTGCGAGGCGGGGACCAGGCCGCGGGCGTTGGAGATGGGGTTGCAGGCCTCGAACCAGTCCGGGTTGGTGCTCGATTCGGAGGTGACGTGGAAGAAGTCGCCCTTGTGGAAGGAGAGCTCGTGGGGCGCGGTGGAGCGGTAGTCTTTGATGGCGCGGATGACGAGCTTGGGTGGCTGGATGGTGACGGCGCTCTTGACGCCGGTAAAGGTGCTGGGTGACTGCGCGGATCCAGCCGGCTTGCCGCCGGAGCTGCGGTCCTTGTTGAGGGAGCGTCGGAACTCTTTCAGGCCCTTCATGGTGACTGCCAGTGAGCGCTTCGCCCGTGTCCCCCGAGCGGATTCGGCTTTGGTGTGGTGCGGTGCGGTACGCTGTCAGGTGCGGCCGCCAAGTGCCGGTTGATGTTTCGGCCTGCCTCCGGAGGCGATGCGGTGGTCGGATTGGGCAGCCGTGGTGCTTGTCGTCGGAGCGGAAGACGGCCGTAGCGTGGGGAAGTCTCAGTCTGGAACACGGATCTCCCGAGAGCGCGACGATGCTGGCGGGTGGCGGAGTGGACAGTAAGACTGTTGGCAGAAATCGCAGCAAGCAGCACAGGAAGAGGGTCGGCGATCCTGGGCGAGGCGGAGCAGAGCAATATCGAGCGCAGATGCACGAGCGGTGTGGGCGTAGTCCAGGGCGGGTAGGTCGTGAGTCGTGATCGCAGCTGTCGCGGTCGGACGATCCGAAGCGGGTGATGATGCGTGCGGCGGCGGTGGTGGTGGTGGTGGGCCGATGCCGACCGACTCAAAAAAGGCTCGGAGGTCGGCAATGGGCCGCGCGAGGTCCTGGTTTGGCCAAGCAGGCAGGCAGGCAGGCCACGCCTAGGCCAGACAGACGGGGGTCGCGCGCGCGCGTGCGCGAGGGTTGCCTGAGGCAGGCCTCTGGTATGCGTGGCCCGGGCCTCTGTTTCCAGCGTTCCGGGTCGAGAACCACAGCCAGCCGGCCTCTTGGCAAGTCGCACGCTGCCGCCCCTTTGTGGGTCGGTTGCTCAAGGAGCAAGCCAAGGTGGCGCTCGCGATATCGTCGTCCGAACGCCGTGGGGCGAGGAACGCATCGTCTGCCGACCGAAGCGGTCTGGCGGGGCGACGGCGTCGAGGCTCGCCTGCTCGTACGTAGTCAGGGGCCGGGCGATGGATGTTCAACGCCCTCACCCTCGCCCCCCGCCGCGCTGACCCTCTGCTGGAAGGGCCAAGCAGGCCCACGCCGGAGTTGAAATGAAAAACCAGAAGAAAAGCCAGGAAAATTCCACGCGGCGAGCAGACCGCCAGCATCTCAGCATCGTATCTCTTCGCGACCTGCCCACGCTGCTTGCTTGTGTGCCTCCGTCGTTGCCGGCGCCCAGCCGACCATATTCGCCTCTCTTTCCCTGCCATGCATCGCTCCCCTTGACGTGCAGGAGCAGTGCGCAAGGAGGGTCAGCGAGAGAGCCCGGCCAGTACAGTGCCGATCCCGACACTAACTATGTCGCGGTGCCTGCTGTTGGAAGGACGCCGGTGGCACGATCAGATGGCGGGGTGCACGAGTGGTAGAAGTCCAGCTGCAGCCGTGCGCAGGACGCAATTCTCTCGCCACCGACGCCACGGCAAAGGGAGACGATCCGAGCGATACGTCTCGAGGGCCGCGAAGCTGTCTTTCGCTACAGCAGCAGCGGCACGAGTTTAACGGAACGGCACGAGGCAGATGGTGGCGATTGCGGTCCTACCCTTCATCAAGTCGCATCCCTTTGTGCGCCTCGCGCCGGCGCCGAGCTCGAGTATTGGTCACATGTATGCAGTCGTGAAGTCGACGTCAAAGGGGCTGACTTGCCCACGCCAATGTGGCGATACAGACAAAGGGGAAGGGACATCGAAAAGGAGTCGCGATGAAAAAGGCAGCCTCGATCGATCCTTGTCAACAGAGAGACGAGTGGCTGCCGGCGTTGATTAGAGTGTCGTCCAGGTGCTTGACGTCCAGAGAGGAGTACCTCTAACCTAACGAGTGGCGGTCCAACATGGCGCCGCTTGCCTTTCATCGGGCCTCCGGCTCGATGTCGCTGCAAGCCCTCACCTCGTCTGGCCACAGCCACGGCAGATTGTGGCCACTGCGCCTCCGCCCCCCTGTATAGGCTCGCCCGATTGCATCGAGCGTCCTCCAAGGACCGTCGAACACCCGATCCTTCCGGCTGACGATTTCCGCCGACGCTGACGCCGGTACGAAACGCAGCCCGGCCTTTACTCTGGACATCCCAAAGGTGTCCACGTACACGGAGTGCTGCGACCTCCGAAGAGAGGCGATGGCGATACAGCGAGGATCCTTACCGTAACGCCTTGTCTCTCACCGATCCCATACGATAGCAGAGGCCGGGGCTCGTTGATATCGTCAATCGGAACTCAAGTGCACTGGGAGCGGCGTATATAACGGGAGCTTGGGGGTAAAACGTGACTGTACTCGGCAGAGAGACGCTGCTGTGGGCGTGCTTTGCTGGTCTCAGATCAGAACACGCGCACCGATCCGCCTCTGCCCTTGCCAGACCGCTGTCAGACTCCGCTCGTGTGCTCCTGGACGTCTGTGCTGGAAGCCTTGGCGTGTCGCTCCATTCGCTGAAAATCTACCGGTAGCTGCGCTCAGCGCCCGTCCTCGCCAGCGGCAACCGGTGTGCTTCAGAAACGGACAAGGCGGGTCTGACGAGCCTAGAGCAGGAATGAAGCTGACATCTGTATTGCGTACTGACAAAGACTGGCACGATAGAAGGATCCGTACGTACGTATGGCGCCTCGATGAGCGTAAGCCCGAAGACCGCCAGCAATTTGAGCGCGCGGAAGCCGGCAGCTTGTGCCATGAGGAGGCCCGTCTGGTCGTTAGGGAGCGTAGGAACCATGCGCCTGCCACCGATCCAGGCACATGTGCGAAGTGCAGGCTGGGCAACATCGGCCGTGGAGTATCCTGACAGCCGTCTAGCCACAGTGTAGTCAGACGATGCTCGCGATCGTCCTGCTGCACCGGCAGGCGAGCACCATCCCTATCGCCCAGGAGAAGTCCCAAAGCTACCGTGCGTAACGGGTGCTCCCTCGAGCGAGGGTCGAGATCCGGCCTGGGATCTCGGGGCGGCGCCTTTGACCGGGGTCGGCCCAGGCCCGACGGCGTGCCGCCTCGGCTAGCCTGGCATCTATTTTGGTTGTATTTGCGGGTTTCGCCTAAGCTCGAGATTCGAATACCCGGGCCAATCGCTTTTCAAGTCGACGGCAGCCAGCCAATACAAATCGGATCGACGGGCGAGCGGTGCCGCCGCCCTGATGGCTCGCTGCTGCTGCGTTCCTCGGCGTAACCGGCCGGCTTGCGTTTTTTCCTGCGCTGCAGATGGTGCCGGCTCCCGCAGCCTGACCTGCCGCCTGCCTGCCGGAGCATGTCGATTCGTCGCGTTTGGTGGCTTTTGCTTTGCTTGCTTGCTGGCCCTAGCCTCCTGCTTGGGCGGGCTCGTTGCGGCGGGACCTCCGGCCTCCTGCTTCGGCGCGGCATCTCGCGCCTGCTCGCTTCTCCCTGCTTGGTGCCGCCGATGCCGCCTCCAGCCCCGCTGGTCCGCCCCGCCGCCTTGCGGCTTGCCCCTTGCCTTAACTTCTGGTCTGCCCGCTGGGCCCGGCCGCCTGAGCCTCGTCTCGAGGCCGCGCAGATCCGCAAAAGCCAACGCCCTCGTTCCCAGCAGGTGCATGCGTGTGCGGCGTGCGTGTGTTTTTGGGGCACTACCCTAGACGCTGCGGGCGCTGCCGCCGGCGGGTGGTGCCTGCCGTTGGCCTGCTTGCTCAGCGCCATTCACCGCCAGGACGGCTTGCCTTCGCTGGCCTGCCGCGCTGCCTGGGCTGCCTTCAGGCAGAATGGACGGCTGATCGTCGTGGCCGCGTAGCCCATCATGCTTCGTCGTCGTCGGCGGCGGCGGCGGCGACGATGGCAGCACGGGAGACCCAAGGCAAGAGGCATGCGAGCCTGACCTGTCCCTGGCCTTGGCCAGCGCTATTTCCATCGACGTTGTTTGCGCTCCCGCCGGCACCTTTCCTCCTCGTTCTCCCCCCTCATCCCTCCCTCACCTTCCGGCCACCAACCCATATCACTCCCGCATTCCCCTCGCAATCAAACAGGCTTGACGTCTCCCTTTGATTTCCCCCCTTCATCATCCGCCTCTTCTCTTCCACCACCTCGCCTCCAGAACGTCTCCCCGCAACCACTCCCCTCCTCACGTCGTTCGAACCCCTCCCTCTCCTTATCGACAAGCTCGACGCCTTCCCCTCGATACTAACCCGCCCCCCCCCCCCCCCCCCACCCCACCACCGTCTCTCACTCGACCTCACTCTTTCCGGAATTGCAGCACCATGAAGTTCCTCGGCTCCACCGTCCTCGTCGCGGCCATGCTGGCCAGCGCCTCGTTTGTTGCCGCCTCGGGCCACAACGATGTTCACGCCCCCGCCCTGCGCCGACACAATTCTCACCACCACAACCACAAGAAGTCTTCCTGCTCCGCCAGCGCTGGCGCCGGCGGCAAGAAGACGCACAAGAACAAGAAGAGCAGCTCCGACAACGGCGCCGCCGCCTCCGCCACCAACAACGCCGCCAAGAACGCCGCCAAGGACTTTGCCAAGTCGTCGTCCTCGTCCTCGTCTTCGAGCGAGGAGCACTCGGCCAAGTCTTCCTCCTCGTCCGAGTCGTCCTCGTCGTCGTCGTCTTCTTCGTCCTCGTCCTCGTCGAGCAGCTCGCCCAACAAGAAGGGCGGCAAGGCCGGCCTGTGCTGGGCCAACGCCAACGGCATCCCCATCGACAACTTCATGGGCGGCGACGTCTCGTGGGCCTACAGCTGGAGCGACACGCCCGGCTGGGACGGCTTCCCCATCGACGAGCTCATGTACTGCCCCATGCTCTGGGGCTACAAGAACGAGGCCACCTTCAAGAAGAACGTCGTCCAGAACCAGAACGGCAAATTCAACAAGCACAAGTGCGCCATGGGCATGAACGAGGTCAACCAGAAGGGCCAGTCGATCATGAGCGCCGCCGAGGGATGCAAGCTCATGCGCGAGAACCTCATGCCCCTCAAGGACAACGGCTGGTACATCATCGGACCCTCGACCACCAACGCGCCCGACGGAAAGACTTGGTACCAGGACTTCCAGAAGACCTGCCCCGACGTCTTCAACAAGATCGACGCCATCGCTCTCCACTACTACGCCACCGACGTCAACGACTTCAAGAAGTACATCCAGGACTGGCACGAGACTTTCGGCAAGGACCTCTGGATCACCGAGTTCGCCTGCCAGAACTTCAGCGGGGGTGCTCAGTGCTCCAAGGACGAGGCCTGGCAGTTCGGCCAGACCATCACCTCCTGGATGAACTCCCAGAGTTACGTTAAAGGATTCAGCCCCTTCGCGGTGCTTCAGGATCTTCAGGGAGTGTCGGAGGTCAACAGGCTGTCGAACGGCAACAACCCGACGTCGCTCTTCCGCATGCTGACGGGTGCGCTTTAAGCGCGGCGCGGTAGACGATGATTTTCGTAGCGCGTTGGACGCGTCTTTTCCCGGGGCGGGTGGAGTCGGTTGGGTTCCCGGTTGGAGGTCATCGAGGTCCCTGGTGGATCCCGACCAAGATCGGGGCCTGATTGCCATGCCCAATCCCCATAGACGCCGTCGTCGGCTTTTACCCTCCCTGGTTCGCGTCTCGGTAGTCAAGCGGGAATAGCCCGCCTCTCTCCTTTTCTCGGATCTCTGTCTCTCTTCCTCTACATCCCTGGTGGATCGGGTTTCCATTTTGTCTTCTCTCTCCCCCCTCTTTCAATCTGCAACGAAAGCAACGGAGGCCGACGCACCAAAGGCCCAGGAGCGCTGTGCGCCCGGGCCAGTCGCCCCGCCTTTTCTCCTCTGCCCCACCACCGCGTCGCTTCTTCCTGCGTGCATCCGGCCGCGTGCTGGTCCTTCTTCTGCGGTGGGCGTCGTCGTAATTGGCCTGTCAGAATAAGGCACACCAAGTGACGTCGTGAGATTGCTTTTGTGGGCGTACAAGTGCTGTCAACGGCCTGTGCGTTGCGTGCGGGGAGCGGGCTCGAGCGTGACGGCTTGCCATGCTTTCTGGTGCGGTTCCTGATGCCAGTCTATGTATTGACGGTGGCCCTTACCCCCACACGAACGCTCTCGACAGGCGGGGACATCGACGAGGCGCGGTCCAGGAACAAGCCAGCCTTACCTGGGACCCGGCTGACTTCTCTGCCCACTCTCTCGTCGCCCTGCCGCACCGCTCGCGACCCTTCGAACCTGTATGGCTTCTATGATTGCTCCGTCCCGCTGCTCTTTCGACGAGAATTGAGTGCTACAGCTCCTTCACGCACATCGACTGTCGACACCTCTAGACACCCCCCCGCTACGCATCGACGCTCTGCTCGCCCTGGCTACCGCCGGTGAAGCGCGCGACGCGCTGCCGGATGCCGTCCCAGAGCTCGGGCTTGCAGCCCATGGCGAGGAGCATGACGGCGGGCAGGTGGATGAGGCTGACCCAGAAGCACCACTTTGCGGCCTTCTGCGTGCCCTCGCTCCAGAAGCGCCAGGCGGCGTGGGCCATGGCGACGTTGGGCGGCAGGCTGAGCACGGCGTACGCCAGCGGGTGCACGATGCCGCTGTAGGGCAGCAGCACCGAGCAGACGGGGATCATGGCCAGCGCGTACCGCAGCGACACGCGCCGGTTGAGCGCCGGATCCGTCACGGCCATCATGCGGTACCCACCTCGGGCGTACTCGGCGCGCAGCGTATGGGCGAGCGAGTTAAAATGCGGAAATTGCCACGCAAACAGCAGCGCCGCCAGCGCCCAGCCGCCCAGGTCGGACGCGTGGTGAAGCGTGCCCGTGCACGCCGCCCAGCCCATAAGCGGCGGCAGCGCTCCGACGACGGCGCCCACCCACGTGTTGGCGATGCTCATCCGCTTCATGGGCGTGTAGGTGAACGAGTAGAGGCCGATGTTGAGCGCGCCCAGGGCCGCCGTCAGCGGGTTAACCATGACGCCCAGCAGGCCGATGCCGCCGACCGCCGAGGCCGACGCAAACGAAAACGCGTGCAGCGGCGTCACGGCGCGGCTCGGCATGGGTCGCGCCCGGGTGCGCGCCATCTGGGCGTCGTAGGGCGCCTCGACCAGCTGGTTGAGGCTGTTGGCCGCCGCCGAGCACATGGCCATGCCCGCCGTCAGCGCCAGCAGCGTCACGACGGGCGAGCCGGACGCCACCGTCAGCGCGGGCGGACACAGCGCGTAGCCCGCCATGCCCGTCAGCACGACGAGAAACGTCAGACGCGACTTGGACAGCTGCTTGTAGATCTTGGGCAGCGTCGCCGCCGACAGCGGCGGCACGGGCCGGTAACTTGTCATCGACAGGGGCGACGACGACGACGACGACAACGACTGCTGGATCGCGGTGCGAGACCGCGCGTCGACCACCGTCGGGTCGTCCGAGGCCGGCGCAAACCTCGACACGTCCATGGGCAGCGCCGGCGGCGAAGCGTCGCCGCGCCGCCTCGCCGACGTCGAAAACATGCGCCGCGACGCGCCCGTCGGGTTGGTGGCAGTGCGGCCCGACGTGGGCACTCCGCGCGCCCCCGCACCCGCGCCGAGCCGGGTGCGCAGGGCGCGGTACTTGCTCCAGATGGCGTCGCCGTCGACGTAGCATCCCTTGAGCCAGCGAGTCACCTCGCCCACCTGGTCGGCGTTCCACTCGAAGCCGGTGCGCGAGTGGAGGACGCGGCGGTTGTCAAAGACGACGCACTCGCCCTCCTGCAGCTGCTTCTGGTAGCGGAACTCGGGGTCGAGCGTCAGATCGGCGAAGCGCTTGAGCGCCGCGTAGAAGCGCTCGCGGTCCTCGGCGGTGGCGAGATGCGGCGTCGGGTGGAGCGGCAGCGGCGACTGGAACGGCGGCGAGTAGTTGACCGCGCTCAGCCGGGGCATCGTCGAGCCGTGCAGCGGCGGGCCGGCGTGACCCTCGGTGTCGTGGGCCAGCTCAAAGGTGGGGTGCGTGAAGCGGTAGTGGCGCCCGCCGTGGACGTAGTGGAAGCCGACGGGCACGCGCGTCAGGATCTCCCACAGCGCGCGGTCCTCGTGCCACATGCGCTCGGCCACCTTGAAGCTGTCGACAAAGATGCTGGCGCCGCCCGTGACGCGGTTGCGCAGCATGTGGAGGAACTGGAAGCGCGGCGGGTTCTGGAAGTAGAGCAGGTCCATGTGGAGCCCGAGGTCGAGGTTGGTGTAGGCGATGTTGTCCGACGACGGCTTCGACTGGACGTCCCACAGCTCGCCGTAGAACGTGTGGCGGATCTCGCCCATGAGCGACGCCAGCTCGCGCAGCGTCGCCGCCTCGGGCCCGGCCTCGGTGCCCGTCTTGACCGTCGGGACGCCCGTAACGAACGCGAAGCCGTCGCGGATCGTCGCCTCAGTGAGCGCGTACAGCGCCTCGTCGCGCGCCTCTTCGATCGCCGCCACGTCAATGCCCTCGGCGGCGTTGCCCGGCGGCCGGATGGCGTGGTAGGGGATCCGTGCCGGCCGTGCCATGGCCCCGAGCGCGAGGGCGATGCTCGCCTCGACCGGGTCCGCCTTGGCCTCGGCGCTCCACGGCTGCGACGAGAACTCGGTCAGGTCCTTGCCCGCCCACGTCTGCGGCACCGCCATCACGTCCATGTGCGTCTGGGCGTAGAGGTCCGGCAGGGCGTGATGCAGCAGGAAGGAGACGGGGAAGTCGGAGACGTGCGACTCGTCGGCCGCCGCGGGCTGCTGGAAGAGGGCGGTGAAGGCGTTGAAGACGGCGTGCTCCTTGGCGAATGTGACGCGGAGCACGTGCTCGCTGCTGCCGCCGCCGCCAGGGATCTCGCGCGTGGTGAGGATGGGCGGGTGTTGGGCGTCGAGCAGCGGCACGTCGAGCGGCACGTCGCTGGTGTGGAAGAGCTTCTGCTTGTTGCTGGCGTGCACGCTGCCCTTGGATTGACAGGCGTCGCGAAGCCATACGTGGTCAAAGTGGAACGGCGGCAGGCCTAGGCTCTCGGAGCGGATGGCCACGCTGGTCGGGTGGAGCTCGATGGCGATATCGGTTTCCGGGATGGTCAGCGGCTCCGAAGACGCCTTCGACGAGCGGACCGCCGCCTGCGAGAGCGGCGCCGCGGTCCGCAGGCTGCGCAACCCCACCGTGGAGATGGCCGACTGCCAGGATGGGCGAGGGACAGGCGAGCGGCTCTTGGCCTCGCGTTGCCGGCGGCGGCCCGCCGACAGGCTAGCCAGGCTTCGATGCAGTCCGACCCCCGCCATGCCGCGGGGTGCGGCTGACCAGACCGAAGCGGCGGCCGCCCGGGCCATCGAGGGAGCGGCTCGGAAGCGCACCGAGGCGCCCAGGGCCAGGACGGGCCACGCAGAGAGGACGCGGCCCTCGGCCGCCCAGCCCAGCGAGGCGGGGGCTCCGACGCTGGCCGACGCCGGCGGCTCTCCGGCGAGGTGTGCGGCCTCCTTGTTGGCCGCCTTGTTGGCGGCGGCGGCGTCGTCGTCGCGGGTCATGTAGTCGGCGATGGCGAGGTTGGCTGCCACGATGGCGGCGATGCCAAACACGAGGAAGAGGCTGCGGCGCGTGGCGTCCCACTTGACGTTCTGCTCGATCTCGGTCTTGAGGTCCGAGAGGCTGATGGTGAAGCGGTTGTGGAGGTCCTGGATCTCCTGCTCGACGATGTTCTGCTCGTCCTTGGACTCGGCCTTGCGGTTGTTCATGTCGACCTGGATGTCGTGCTTGAGGCGCTCGACGTCCTCCTTCATCTTTTGCTCGAGCGCGTCGACCTCGCGCTGCAGCAGCGTCGTGATGCTGCGCAGCGCGGCCGCATCGTTGCGAGCGCGCACCTGGACCTCGGTCTGCAGCTCCGACAGGGCGGCGCTGAAGAGGTACGCCTGGTTCTCGACGTCACCCTTGTTAAGGCAGGCCTGCGCCGTCTGACTGCCCCGCCGCGTGATGAGGAAGCGGGCATGCTCCATAATGGCCTGCGCCGGATCGTGCCGGCGCGAGATCTGGAGGGCCATCTCTTCCGCTACTCGACCGTCGATCTCATCCACCGACATCGCACTGGCCTCGCCGTGGCTCTCGCGGGACGGCTCGGACCGTGGTGCAGATCCCTTTCGGAAGGCATCGGCCGTCCAGCCGCCCTCCTCTAGTCGCTTGACAAAGGCGTGGGTGTCGAAGGGCACCTCGAGGCTGCGGAGCGCCTGGGCAGGAGCGTGGAGCTCAAGCCTCGGATCATACTGGACATTGACCGTCGTGGCCCCCGTCGAGGTGTCGCTGCCACCAGCCCCTGATCCGTCTGCCTCGGTCGTGGCGTCGGTCGAGCTCGCGCGCTGCTCGGACGCGGGCCCAGGCGAGGACTGCGACGAGCTATTGGGTTGCGAGCGCCTCCCCGCTGCTGTCCACGCAGTCTCGGGCGAAGTGGCAGTCTCTGCCTCTGGGGGCAGGATGGTGGTGTCGCTGCGCCCGCCGCTGAGGGCGTTGATCGCGCCCGCCGCGACCACTGTCGAGGCCTTCTTGTTCTGTGACTGTGCATGGTAGAAGCGCTGCTTGAGCAGATCCTCGTGCGACGAGCCAGCCAAGGTCTGCTGCTGCTGCTGCTGCTGCTGCTGCTGCTGCTGCGGTTGGGATGGCGCCTCTGCCTCGCTCGAAGAAGAGGCCTGCGGTGTCCCGGCTTCGCCCACGGCCGCATCTGAGCGAGGCTGATCTGGTGGCGGAGGATTGGAGCGAGTGTCGGTCACCCGCACAGAGTACGGCGCTGCGCCGGCGTCGCTCTGCTGTGCTTCAGACTTCTGCTTGGTCGGGGCATCCTCGAGAGAGGTGCTCGACTGCTGCTGCGCCGTCGAGGCGTGCCGCTGCCGCGGCGACGCAGTCCGCAGGTGTGTGCCCGGAAGCACGCTACGTGGTCGAGGCTGCCATGAGGTCGAAGACGAAGAGGGCAAGGGCCCGGCCAGCCGTAGGGCAGAGGAGACGACGGAAGCGCCGGTCGTCGATGAGCGATGGAGTCGCATCGCCGCCCAGTGGCGACTTTGCCGGCAGCGTGGCGCGCCTATTCAGGAGGCTCCTTGCTGGCCAGTCGACGACAACAGAGAGAGGCCTTTGTTGGGGCCGTCGGTGGGACGATGTACCGAGGGCAGGTTGCAGCGCTGGCGGGACCGGATGGGAAGAGTGCGAAGACGCTGGCTAGGTTTGCTGACCACGGTGCTGCGATGCTGCGATGCTGCGCAGCCGAGCAGCTGATGCGCCCGACGCAGTTGGCGAGTGCAGATGATCCAGACGACTGGACGAGCAGGGCGGCGCACGCGCAAGTGAGGGTTGCTTGATGATGGTGGGGCGGCGAGGGCAGGAGGATGAGGAGGAGGAGGAAGAGGAGGAGGAGGGCGAGAAGCGCTGGATCCGAAAGAGTGCGAGCGGGGCATCGCTTTCGCCTGCCTTTCAGCCGTCGAGCCGGCAAACGGCAAAAGGGACCGCACCGCGGGCCAACCTGCCGGGCCCCCTCTCTTTTCGGCCGGCTGGGCTGACCCGGCGTGAGGGGGGCTCCCTCACCTCCCGCTCTTTGATGGATTCCTCGCTCGAGATCGACGAACTCATCTACGCTCGAATCTCTGTAGTCGTCTCGACGAGTCTCCAGGGTTGCTATGATGGTACAGTGCAGGCGCATGCGCGGGGTATAGAGAATGAACGGGCCGTTGCCCGCCGTCGGAGGCACAGCTGGCCGTCATCACACGGGCCGGCGAGGAGCCCTCTTTGCGCCTCAGCCAGCGGTCTTCTTGAGGTCGGCGATGGCGTCGTCCCACAGGTCCGTCTGACCCCAGATGCCAGCAATGGCCGTCACGACCATCCAGGCTCCGATCTCCCCTGGGTGCACCCTGTCCGCTGCCTCTGGCGATGCAGTGCGGGGAGAGCCTGATGACGAGTCCCCCGCGCTGGCCTCCGCAGGTGCTGCTGTCGTCGGTGTCGCCGCCGAGCCGCCGTTGGATGATGCGGCAAGTCTCTTCTTTCGGCTCTTCAGCGCCTTGTTCCTGATCCTGCTGATCGAGATGGCCGTGATGCAGGCCCGAGCGAGGGTGCGCAGCACGCTGATCTGCTCGCTCACCAGTCGCGAGTCGAGCCAGGCGAGCAGCGCAAAGAGCCAGCGGGCGTGCAGCGGGTGGATGACGGGCGTGTCCTGCCGCACGACGCCGTCGACCGCCGGCTGCTGCCCGCGCGCCTCGTCGTAGGGCGTCGTCAGGTGCAGACCCGGCGAGAGCCACGAAGGGAAAGCGTCGAGGATGCCAAGGACGTGGTCCTGAGCCTCGTCAATCATCGCATAGGGGGGGGGCCTCCGGCGCGGTCAGCAAGGGTTGCCCCGACAAATGGATCCTGCCGCGATGCAGCCAGTCTCACTCACCGTGTTGAGCCTTCGAAGCGCTCCTCCCGACGGCTCCTTGATGCTGGAACCGGGAGTGTCCGCCTCCTCGGCAGCGTCCGAATCGCCCAGGTCCATATCGTCATCTTCGCGGTCGCTCGGCGGCTTGATCGCGGCCGACGACGAGGCTTTCGCTCCCTCCTTTGCCGCCTCACCGTCGGCAGCGGGCGGCGTGCCGTGGATCCAGGCGTACCAGCCGTCGGCGTTTCCAGGCCTCGGCAGGCGATCCTGAACGTATGCGACCTTTTCCATCGGCGCGTTGCTCAGAGACTGTGGCGTGAGGCGCAGAAGGAATGTCGTGTCAGCCCGAGGGAAGGACGAGCGGGAAACCCCCAGGCCGCGCCCAGAGAAGCGAGATACATACCTCTCGCATGTTGCGGAACTTGTCCAGGAAAGCGAGCCGCCAGTCCTCGGACGGCATCGAAAGGGACCGCAGCAGATTCGCTGTCCTGTCGCGTGCGGTGGCGTCCTCTGCAAGAGCAGGGGCTACCACCACGTCATCGTCCTGCGCCGCATAGGGGTTGTTTGGCGCGTAGAAGATGGAGGGGTGCGACGCTGCTTCCATCCTGCCGGATTCAAAAGGAACATACGCAGGGCTCAGCGCTCGGTCAAGATCTTCTCCAGCGCGACGGCTCGCCTTTTGCTCACCTCACCGTGGCCAGGTACTGTTCGCCGTCGAGTGGTATTCCGTCAAAGTCGACGGGAAGCTCGGCGACGGGCAGAGACTGGTTGCCATAGGTCTCTCGCGGGTCATTGTAGTCGAAGCCATCGTCCGAAAAATCGGCTTTGGACGCTCCATCGCCGTTGCTGTTGCCACCGCCATTGACGCTGGGTCCGCCATTGCGTTCTGCCGGCCTCGACGTGTATCGCCTCTTCTTGCTGGGTTGCGAAGACATGCGGAACATGACGGCGTACGCAGGCGGCCGCGCAGCGTGCGCGACCGAGAGAAGGGCCGGGACGATTGCGTCCTTGAACAGCGATAGAGCGAGGCTGTCTCTAGCGTCGCCGTGTCAGGCACCGAGCGGGGGCGGGTCGTTCGAAGGAAGCTGGAGGAGGGCGCGGTTGGTGGTGAAGAGCAAAATGAGGGCCCATCAAGCTTCTCAAAAAAAGCAGAGGCGCGCACGGGCAGCGGGTGGAGGGCCGGGTCAGGCACATTTTTTCCGGAGCACGGAGGCGGATTCCAGCCTGGAAACAGCTTCTCGGCACTTTGCAGAGCAGCTACGGACCTTCTGGCCGACTCATTCGGCCTGTTGTAAGGGCCGTCTCAGCAGTCATCCTTGTAGGAATGCCTGCTCAGCACTGGAACATCACCGCATCAAGGGGAGAAGAGGGGGGAGGGGGAAAAGGAGGAGGAGGGGCGGATGCGGTCGATTGAGCCCAGGTCGGAAGGGTCGGCGCGGATCCGAAAATCGTGCTTGCGTGGACGAAGGAACTCCTGCCGGGTGCCTAGGCGGGATCCGCTTCTTCGCCGCTCTCCACCATCCCCTCGACGATCCGCCACCCGACAACCGCACGTCGCCGCACACTTCAGACATGCCGGTCCGACCCAACGCAAGAGTCCTGTAGGTCTATGATGTACGGACTTGGCGTCTGCATGGCCCTCGGTGACTGACTGGACACCACTGCTGCACCACGCCTCGTTCTCTGTCGCAGCCGGGACATGGCCACCCGCCAGGCGGTCGAGTCCAACGAGCTCATCCGCAGGGCGTTCAAGTACGTCGCTAGGAACACGACGCTCCCGCAGAGGGTCCGCCACCAGGCCCAGCTTCAGCTCAACCAGTTCCCGCAAAAGACCCGCCCCACGTCGGTGTCCAACCGCTGCACCGAGACCGGTCGGGGTCGTGGTATCATTGGCGACTTTGGCCTCTGCAGGGTGAGTTGCCTAGACGTGCTGATGCGACATTTGAAGCAGTAGCGGCGGCGATCGACTTGCTGCCACCTTGCGCATGCGGACCGACGACTCCAAAGACAAGCCAGCCCGTCCATGCCCGCTCACTGACCATCATCTGCCCCTCGTTCGCTGTCTTTGCAATCCCACAGTACCAGTTCCGTCTCAAGGCGCTCGCCGGAGAGCTTCCCGGTGTTGAGAAGGCCACATGGTAGATGCATCTGCAGCTCCGAATTCCAGGAAGGGCCAGGGGCCCTGATGCTCCGCCCATTCTACTCTTTGGCGGTGGCGAGACCCGACCTCGGACTGCTCGCTCGCTCTCGGCTTCTCTGCCCGTCGGCCTGACGCTCTCCAGCATCGCAGCGCTTCGTCAGAGCCATGTACCATTATCGCACGACCCACTGCAGCAACGCGACAGTCCAACTCTCTACGGCTGGTCCTGAGTCGATGCCGACGGACGGACTGACCCTGTCGGCGACGGAGACGCACACACGAAGAAGAGCAGGCGACGATGGCAAGCAACGCAGAATGCGCTGTGACGGGGGATTCCTGATGACCATGCAAACAAGGCTGACCCCGGCTCCGGGACAAGAGACGGCCGGTGCCAGGAAGCCAGGCGCCTACCGACGACCCACTCTCCTCTTGGAGAGCTCCTTCTCCCTCTTCTCCTCGAGCAGCCTCTGTTGCTTGATGACGTTGCCGATGCCGGCGAGCCTCCTGTCGTCGTCGCGGAGGTAGTAGAGCTTGGCCCGGCGTGTCCTGCGCAGCTTGCCCGACTTGTCGTTCTTGCCCGCCACGGCCTTCTGCACCACGCGGACGTCCTTGAGCAACGGCGAGTAGAGGTTGAATCGCATCTCGACGCCGAGCTTGACCACCAGGTTGCGCAGCACAAACGACGTCGACACGCCGCGACGTCGGATGGCGAGGAGGACGCCCGAGAAGGACGAGAAGCCCGTCTTGAGCGGCGAGGTCCACGTCTCTACGACGAGGACCGAGCCGGGAGGGATGCGGTCCGGCGAGTCGCGGTCAAACAGCTTGGTCAGGCGGTTGTCCGGGTCGTAGCGCGCCCGGAGGTCGGCATGGACGCGCGGCATGACGCCGTTGAAGATGGTCTTGGGAGCTGGTGGCGGCTTCTTGCCCACCTTGGTCGACTGGAACTGGGGTTGCCCGGGCACGATGGCGTTGTCGGAGAAGGGGTAAGGTTTGGCTGCGGGGGGACAACGGCGATGAGGAACAGGTCAGAGGCAAGAGCCAGCGGAGTGTCAGCATGCGTCGAGAGGATGCGGTCGGCGCCTAGGACCCCGGCGTGGGACGGGCGGCATGCTAACCTGGCGTGTGCTTGGCATTGTCCTGCTTTGATGTGGTCGAGAGCAGCCGCCTGGAGGTCGACGGGCCGGCTTCGCAGGAGGTCCGCGCCGCAACAGCCGCAGAGGAGCTGCTCAGATTGAGCGAGCGGAAGAGCGACGCAAGCTGTCGCTGCGACGAAGCCATGGTGATGCTGCCGCGGTGGGGTCGCGGGTCGGACGACAAGTGATGGCGCGGAGCAGCACTAGTGGCCGGTCGAAGTCGGTCTGTACCGAGGCGGACGGGGAAAAGCTCGACCTAGGATTGAGCTACAGCTGGCTGGTGATGTTCTAGCGATATAGCGATGGAACGTGGCTGAACGGGTTCGGTTGGTCGAGATATGGCTGGGTCGACAAAGGGTGCGATGGGGGTGAGTGTTGGTGATGGCGGCGAGAGCGACCAGGGGCGGTGGGTAACGGCAAGCCAAGAGCGGCAGCGGCGGCGGCCCCGTTTTTTCTTCGCGCGGCGCCTCTCCCGCCCGAGAAAATGTGAGCGGGGTGATCGCATTGGTCCCTGGCCGCTGGCTAGCTGGGTCCAGGCGCAGCCAGCCAGCAGCCTTCCCCCACCGCCATTCACATCACCTTAACCCGACCATCACCATCGCCACCGCCACCGCCATCACCGTCACCATCGCCATCGCCATCACCACCATCATCCGATTCCAAACCTAGCACATCGAAACGCTCCGCTCAGGCTGGATCGAGCGCCCATCCGGAGCACCGATAACGCCATCACTTCCGCCGCCAACCTCCACCGCCTCGACGCAGCCTCCACCTCCGTTGGCTGGCGTCACCCTATCCTCCCCAACACCTGGCTTCAGCGGCTCGTATCTCTCCGCTGAAAGTCGCAATCCTTTCCTCTGCGAACACCAGCCGCTTGCACCAGTCACGATGGCGGCAAGAAAGTTGCAAAGTGAGGTTCGGCACGGGCCACATCGACCATCCGGCATGGAAGACCTTGCGGCGACTTGCTTGATGCCGGTGGATGATCCGACGCACGGCTCCAACGGCCATGGCGACTTGCTTTGTCTGGCCGGCGATGTCGATTGCTGACGCTCCGAGCTTGTACCATTGCCCTGCCCTGCCCTGCCCTGATCTCTCCTTGCTTGGCCCTGCCCTCCTCCGCAGCCGAGATCGACCGGACCTTGAAGAAGGTCGCGGAAGGTGTCGAGATCTTCGAGGGCCTCTATGAGAAGCTTCAGCAGTCGTCGAATCACACGCAGAAGGAGAAGCTCGAGTCCGACCTCAAGACTCAGATCAAGAAGCTGCAAAGGCTCCGGGATCAGATCAAGACCTGGCTGCAGAGCAACGATATCAAGGACAAGAAGCCGCTGCTCGACAATCGCAAGCTCATTGAGACGGTGAGTCGCCTTAGCAGCATCTGGTCCGGGCGGACCGCCTCGTTCCAAGCCCTGGGCGGCCCCCACTGACCCTCTCGTCGCTCTTCCCTGCGTCTGTCAATGTTGCTCTTACTGCAGCAAATGGAGCGGTTCAAGGCGTGCGAAAAGGAGATGAAGACCAAGGCCTTCTCGAAAGAGGGCCTTATAGCAGCCGCCCGGCTAGACCCGCGCGAGAAGGCCAAGATGGAGATGTCCGACTGGCTCTCGGGCATGGTCGACGAGCTCTCAAGACAAGTCGAGACGACCGAGGCCGAGATCGAGGTCACGCTCGGCTCCAGCAAGAAGAAGAAGGGCAGCGCTAAAGACGAGCGAGTCTCGGCCATGGAGAACCAGAACGACCGGCGAAATTGGCACATCTCCAGGCTCGAGATCCTCCTTCGGATGCTCGAGAACGGCAACCTCGAAACGGATCGCGTCGAGGGGATCAAGGACGACATCGCCTACTTTGTCGAGAGCAATGCTGTGAGTCGATCGAGCCTGGCCTGCGTCGGCGGTCCACCGACGCGGTCGGAGCGGCACCGAAGCCGATCGAGCGCTGACCGTCTTGACGCCTTCGTTGGTCTGTCCGGTGCCTCTGCCCTGCCCCGCGCGCTCGGTGCTTGCTGCAGGAAGAGGACTTTGAGGAGGACGAAGGCATCTATGACGAGTTCAACCTCGACGACGAGGAAGAGGCGTTCGGTCTGAAGGATAACGACGACCTCCAAAGCAGCCACGACGGCGCATCTCTCGCTGACGGTGAGTCGCGTCGAAGAGCGAGCCACGACGCGCCCGTGACATCGCTGCTCGCGTTGCTGAAGCCGATGTGTATTCCTGCCGCGCTGCATGCCGTCCTGTTCCGGATGATCCAGTCGACGCCTCGCCGAAACCAAACGCCACGCCATCAAAGGCGAGGCGAGACAGCGAGGTCGAGATGAAGAAGGACGAGTCGCCGGCACCGTTGGCAAAGAAGGTCTCGAAAAAGCAGCCGAGCGAGCCACCAGCATTGCCAAAGGAGAAGGCGGTGCCAGCCGCCAACTTTGCGCAAGCGAAAGCTCCGACGTCACAGGCTTCGGTCACCTCACCACCAAAGGCACCGAGCGCCGCACCGCTTCCGCCGATCCGATACGCGGCCGCCGCCGCGGCAGCCGTCGCACCTACCGCCACGTCCAACAGCACCGCGCAGCCGGGCGCGCCAGGGTCCAGCACAGATCCAACGGCGGCCTCTCCGCCGCCATCATCTGCGGCGGGCACCGCGGATCAGCCTTCGGAAGCGACGACGGCCGCATCCCCGGCACTCTCGAACGCGCACAGCGTGTCGCAGCAGGCATCTGCCGCCTCGCATCCGACATCGGTTCATTCGACACCGGCGGTGGACCACGCCAAGGCGGCGTCGCAGCTGGCTGAGAGCGGCAAGGATCTAGGAGCACGCGCTGCGTCCCCCGCACCGCCAGGCCTCGCCAAGGCAGAGACCCCGGCGACCGCAGCGGCGTCGACCACCAACGGAAACGGCAACGGCGCCGAAG